>NC_046154.1:66785340-66870340 GCF_011064425.1 Rattus rattus
TTTGCGCTCGTGACCTTAGGTTGGTCACGTGGTTGGCTTCAGCCAATGAGTAGTGAGCAGCCATGGCAAGTGGCTGCCTTAAAAGCTGAAGCATAAAAGAAGCTAATCCATGTGTCCCATGACTGTAAACTGCAGTGTGCCCACTTAGAAGGACAACCTGCAACCCGGAACAAGCGCGACACAGCAAAATTCACCAGGGTCAGTTGTGCAAGGGCAAGCCTTTGCGTTTTAGGCCACTGTGATCTCTGAGTCTCATGTTACCACAGAACGAGCTACTCCTTCCTGATTGGCTTTAAGTAACACTTGACTGCAGCTGCTTTTCCACCTCACAGATACCATCATCTCCTGCTTGCTGAAATGCACGGACAGATTCATGACTGCAGAAGCTCCTAAAGGGGGGGAAATGTCAGGTCTGTGGTCTGGACACTGCAAACTCTTAGCAGGGGATTTTCATATTCAGCCTATGGAAAGCCCCAGAAACTGCTAATGCTGGGATCCCTACGTCCTTTTCATGTGGCCTCACAGCCTGCTGCTTTCGGTAACATGGACGCTAGAAACTGTAATAAAAGGTGGGCAGAAAGGAGGGGTGTGAGGGAGGGAGAATGAGGAAAGAGACAGTTAAACCGACTGTGCTCTGTTCACCTCCTCTTTCTAATGATTTACCACAGCTTTGATTTTTGTTTTTTTTTTTTTCTGATTTGCTTTGCTTTTACATTATTAAGTCAAAAGATATTTTAAAGATTGCTAGTCATTTCTATGACACTAGAGATGGTTGCTTTAAAAAAATATCTTGCCAATTGAAAAGTACAGTCCCAAGTTGTTTATATTCCCTCTCCAGTTATCTGTCAGACGTGTTCCCGTGACTGCTGAAGAAATAAAGGCTATTGCCATGTAGTGGCTCACCAGAATTTTATGGTAAGACCCTACTGCTGAAGACAGCATACATTTCTGCCATAGGACTTGGAGAAATCAAATGGTAATGACCAGGAAGCTTCCTCATTGCTAAATAGCTCTCATAACACTTGAAGGTGCTTTGCAAGAAAATATCAGCAGTCCTGCCTGGCCATGAACTTTGAACTACAATGATGATCAGTGTGGCAAGACATGCCCGTGTGTGCAGTAGTGGTACAAATATTATGGAGGTAACCAGTAGCTTTCTGATGGGATTTAAGGCCTCCTCTACAGGAGAAAGTACCTGCCCGGTGCTATAAATCTAGATGAAAGACCATGGTTGAAGAGCTCATAAGCCCTAGGTGTAAACCCACCATTATTATTCCGCTAAAATGAGTGTCAAACTGCTTTCTAAATTTACATCTCTATACTCACAGATGAACGCAGCTCTAAGACCTACTCAGAAGTTTCTTTGTGTGTCTGACAGTAGTTAACACAGAAACTCGCAACTCATCCGACACAAAGATCCACTTGCCTCTCTGCCTCCTGAGTTTTAAGTGTTGTGTGACACTATTCCTGGGCAGCCATGAACAAACAGCAATTGGCCTCAGATAGGAAACCAATGATAGAACAAGTACAGATACCACCAAAGTCCAACTTGGTGACGCAATGAGCTTTACTGGGGTTACTTACAGGAATATAGACAAGGGGTTAATTTTAGGAATAGAAATGATTCAAACACAGCAACATATCAGAAGCCCATACCACCATGGGTGACAGTTCACTAGCGCTAGGTACCTGGACCATACTCTATAGCATGAAGGCAGTTCAACAGGTTGGAGGGTGTTTATCACTCACTTGGTCTGAATCTCCTCCAAGCAGCTTGGCTGGTCTCTGTTTCTTCAAGGCACTGAAGCAGACCTGTGCCTCTTCCAGGATGCTTGGCTAATTTCTGCCTCTTCAGGTGGTAGCCTAGCTGAAACTTCTTTCTAAGCAGCTAATCTTGTCTGAGAGATTTCCATGGAGCTTGTCCTCTGAGTCTTTCCTCAGTTGGTCTGAAAGTGACTGAGCAGTCTTTATTGTTTATATATTCTTGGGAAGGGAAGTGGTTAGTCGATCTTGTCAATTTCAGGGACTTCCTGAAGAAACTTTGGGTTGTTTGCTTCGTGTCTTAAGGCCCTTAGCTGTCTCTGAGCAAGATGGAATATTTCACTTCTCCTCAAAATACCCAGTTGTTTCACTTTCCTATAAGCACCCTGTCTTAAAATATCCTGGTTTTTTTTTTGGTTGTTTATGTGTTTGTTTTTAGCCTTCCTTTTCATATCTATGTTTTAAATTTCCAACTAAGGTGAAGGTTATGAATGTCAGAGAAAACTGCTACACAGCCCTGGAATTACAGGCTACGGCCATCATGCCCAGTTTGTTTGTTTTCTCTTTAGCAGAACCTGTACAGGCTGTTCCTATTTCCTTGTTCTTAGCATCTGCAGCCTGAGACAGATGGGGATTTCTCAGTCCATAAGGTCAAAAACAAGGGAAGCAGAAGCGGAAGGCGGGTACCCTCAGGTTCCCTTTGTACAGAAAGGTAGAAGAAATCCGTGATTGCTCTCATTCTGCAAGTGTTTTTGCAATATGACTTGGGTCCCTCTCCGTCATCAACAGTTACCAATCTGTTGTGTTGTTTTGGAAACATCATGAACAGCTCCTGATGACCTGAAGCAATTGTAATGATCTCCTGATGTTCAGGTTGACTCATGATGAACCTGAGCCTAACTGGGTCATTTCTGGAGTCTTTCTTAAGACAACGCTAGTATTGGTTACCTGTTTCCTTCCTTCTCCTTAGTGTTTGTGAATAAAATGATGTGCCGTTTGAGATTTGTTTCATGAAGAGGGGCACTGGGAAAGGGGGCAAGTATAAAATACAACTTGCCAGGAGTCAATTTTGTTACCCCAAAAGCTTTCTGTGTTCTTTTCTTGCATCTGTGTGTATGTCCCAAAACAAAAAACAAAGGTTTGTTTTCTTTTCAAATCCACCCCTGACGTTCAAAATGAAAATTTAAGTCTATCAGTAAGGCAATAGTCTTGAATGTCCGATGAAAATGAAAGTCTCTAGGTTCCCGAGGCTTCTTTTGACTTAGCAAGACCACCCCAGAGGTCTGAGTAAATGCCAAAAAGATGGAGCTCAAGAAGGGGCCCAAAGGCACAGAAAACCTCTAACATTTCCCAGGCTGGAGCCTCCTCGTCTATCAAGTTTATATGCATATAAAACTTCCCTCAACAAATAGTTTGTCCCATCTTCTACTCATTGACCCATACTCTTGTCTTGATCCCCAGGGAGCTGGACTCGGTTTCTCCTGGTTAAGGATACCTTTTAAAATAAGGCAGGAAGAAGGACTAGGTTGGGAATCCTGAGGCAAAAACATGAGTCCTGTCAGGAACACCAAGTGACCCAGTATCTTGGTTAGTATTATTATACTGATAATAAAGAGTTGCCTTGCTAGATTAAAGACCCTTCAGTGACTCATTTCTGCAAACTAGAATTTCCGCCGAGGCCAAGAACCTTGTCCCCACGGCCTGTACCTTTCTGAAGACCATCTTTCCCACCTTTACACATTACAGACAGCCCACTATTCCTGCTGATAATTGGAGAGGACTATTGGTGACCCCAAACTTGATAGCACTTTTGGGCTTTGGGAAGCAGGTACAGCAAGGACCTGTACGATTTCTCCTTTGTGCCCTTGCCTGCTTGCACACCCTGACCTGGTCCCCACTGCGGAGAAATCTGGCAGCAGGCGGCGGCGGGCGTGGCCCGCGCAGGAGGCGCGCAAGGCGGGAGGGCGCCGAGCTGCGGCTACTCCCGCGCCGCCGAGAGGGAGGGGCCCAGCGGCATCCGCCAGCCTGGCTCGCCACCGCTCGCCCGCTGCTCAGTGTCCTCGGGAGCCCAGCTTCGGCCAGCGAAGGCGACGTCCAGCGCGAGCCTGGGCCCTGGCCTCAGGAGGCGGAAGAGCGGCCAGAACGGCCAGGCGTGGGAGCCTTGCTCACCGGTGCTGGTAAGTGCGGGTCTCCGGGTCTCCAGCTCTGCAGCCGCTGAGCCGCTGGTCCCCGGGTGGGTCGCGCGCACCGCGCTGCTGCGCCTCAGACTCACAGGTGGCCCCGTGGTGAATGTGGCACCCCAGGCCCAGCTCTGAGTTAGCCAACTCTCCGCTCGGGGGCGCGGGTTGCCAGCCCCCGCATGGCCCACCCAGGCTCTCGGAGGGAGGGAACCGGCAAAAGCCTGACTTAGGAGGGGATGCGCAAAGGCGCGCTCCTTCCCCAGACACACACAAGCTATTCGGGGGAGAACCGGAGCACAAGCACCAAGCCAAAGGCGTCGCAGCTCCAGGCTAGCAGGTGGGGTGGCTACCCTTTCGTTTTATTTTCTTAATGACCTTCCATAGGAAAAGTTTAAGATCATGCAAAGCAAAGTTGGGGCGCAGCTGGGGGCACATCCCAAAGAACAGAGCAGTGGGTTTTCATAGCTTGCCTTGGAGCTGATCTTGCACCTTGGGAGTCCAACCCAGGCTAGCCTTGACCCAGCACTGTGACAATCCCTAGAGCACTGTGAGTCGCTTAATCACTCACGGGTGCTAAGCTTAGACATCTGCAGGCAGGCAGCTTCGATGGGCTAGGGTTATCTGAGGAGCAGCTGCAACTCAGCCTGTGTTGACTGGTAGTCTTACTCTGCTCCAGCTAATCCCAGCGTGTAAGTGGCGTGTGTTTAATTAGCTTATTTTATACCTGAGGTGATCTCAGAGAATGCTCCTAAAATGAAATCTTTGGCATCGAAAAAGAAAATAACAGGAAATGTAAAGGCTTGTTTAGAAAGGGAACCTTGACTGTAGCGGCAGTCCTGCGGGGTACTTTACCCACCTCTTCCGTGCAATAGCGAATCAAAACTCTGCTTTGCATATCTGGCATAAAGGATAGGTGTTGGGGCTACTGGGGGAGGATTTTGTGGACGGAGATGTTGCTGCAACTTGCATGTTGTTTACGAAATACACGCTTGGTGTCTCTAAATAGCCTCCTGGTCATGTCACTGCCTTGAGCTTTGTTTGAGCTTTTGAAAATAAGACTAAAGGATTTGGTTGTTGTTTTGAAGCTCCTGCTGAAAACAGTTTAGATGCTTTAAGAAAACAGCAGCTTGTTTGTGTTGCCAGGACATTGTTTTTGTAAACTTAAATATTTGAAGAGCAGGTTTTCTGTATCTAATATGAGTCACTTTCATAAAAAAATAATATCCTGTGATTTTTATATTAAAGGGGGAAGACGGTATTACCTTCTCCCAAATCCACCTCTTTCCAAATGACAGGTTCAATCAGAACATGCTCTGAATTACATAATTGTTCTAGAAGAAAACATAATGGATAATGGTCAGTTGTCAAGAACTTAGTTCCAAAGGGAGTGGGACCATTTTAGCACTGGAAGATGGTTGCGTGACTTCAAATGGATAAATCGACTTTTGTTTATAAATTTTTCATACTTATATGCACCTCAGCTGTCTGAACCTAACATCAGATTTGTTGAAATATTAACTTGGTTTATTCATATGTCCATTCTAGATACCACCTCTTCCAAGTGCTCCTCATGTTTTAAACTCATCTTAAAGCAATTTATGAGGTTGTAGTTCAGTGACAGAGTTATTGTCTGGAGTGTTTGAGGCTCTGGATGGGAGCCTCAGTGCATGTGTGTGCAAGTATGTGTGTGCATACACAAAGCAATTCTGGTTGACGAGGACTTTATTTACCTATGACATTTAATCAATCAATCAATCAATCTCTCTCTCTCTCTCTCTCTCTCTCTCTCCGTGTGTGTGTGTGTGTGTGTGTCTGTGTGTGTGTCTGTGTGTCTGTGTGTCTGTGTCTAGAGAGTAAACCCAGGGTTCCAAGCTAAGTAAGTATTTCATTCTAGTCCTTTTGACCAGTTTTACAATTAGGAAACCCAGGGCTGAAGAAATGGTTTAGAAGTTAAGCATACTTGCAAATATATATGCAGATACATACATAAGAACACTCTGCTCTTGCAAAGAACCAAAGTCTGGTTCCCAACATCCAAGTTGGTTGGATCTCAACTGCCTATACTTCTAGCTTTAGGTGACCCTAAGGCCTTTCCTGGACCCCAAGGGCACCTGCACTCCCATGTGCACATACTCACACACAGACACACATGGTTAAAATTGAGGGAAAGATTTATAAAATTAATGAAGGAAACCAAGGCTCCTGGAACTTAAGTAGCTTACCCATGAACACAGACTATAGGACAAGACTTCATCATGTCTGCAAAGTTACCTTTATGGAAAGGTAAGATTTTGTGACTTACTTACCATTGTTGTTCTTATTTAAGTTCAGGTGGTGATAGTTCCTGTGAAGAGTAAAGATTCCCAATTGTAGAGGAGCCCCGTAAGCACCATCCACTGGGAAGCAAGGAGCAGTATGACAGAGCCGTCTGTGTGAGTCTGAAGTGTGAAGACCACCGTATCCACCAGAAGATCCAAGATGGATCTCCATCAAAGCACCACAGTCAGGCTCCTGCAGGAATGGTGTTCCCACGAGTCACCATCTGGCTGCAGGAGACATTATAATACCAGGAAAAAACTGAAGCTAATTCGAGTCATTGGCCTGGTCATGGGCCTGGTAGCTGTGAGCACTGTCCCGTTTTCAATCAGTGCCTTTACTGAGACAGACTCTCAGAACAACAGAGGAGAAGCCAGTGATGTGACGGGCCCTAGGGCAGCACCCGGTCACCGTCAAAGAACTCTCTTAGACTTAAATGACAAGATTCGAGATTACACCCCACAGCCACCTGCTTCTCAGGAAGACCGATCTGAGAACGGTACTGATCACGCCCAGGGAGACTACCCAAAGGACATCTTTTCCCTGGAGGAGCGAAGGAAAGGTGCCATCATTCTCCATGTCATCGGAATGATCTATATGTTCATAGCCTTAGCCATCGTCTGTGATGAGTTCTTTGTTCCTTCTCTAACTGTCATCACTGAAAAACTGGGAATCTCTGATGATGTGGCCGGAGCCACCTTCATGGCCGCAGGCGGGTCAGCCCCAGAACTTTTCACATCTCTCATAGGGGTCTTCATTGCGCACAGCAACGTGGGCATTGGCACCATCGTAGGTTCCGCCGTGTTCAATATCCTCTTTGTTATTGGCATGTGTGCTCTGTTTTCTAGAGAAATCTTAAACCTGACCTGGTGGCCGCTCTTTCGGGATGTGTCCTTCTACATCGTTGATTTGATCATGTTGATCATATTTTTCCTGGATAACGTTATCATGTGGTGGGAAAGCTTACTCCTCTTAACAGCTTATTTCGCCTATGTGGTTTTCATGAAGTTCAACGTCCAAGTGGAGAGATGGGTGAAGCAAATGATAAATCGCAATAAAGTTGTCAAGGTGACAGTGTCAGAAGCCCAAGCCAAGGTGGGTGGAAGTGTCTTTACCTAACCATTTTCTTAGCCTGGTTCTGAATGCAGATGTTTGTTCTGTTTGTTTGAGGGGGGAGCGGTTGTTTTGTTTTGTTTTAACTACGATGATCTTTGGGCTATAGTGAGTAATAGATTTGCATTCTGCAGTTTTGTGAGAGCCAATGAAAGTGACACTAGAAAATATAATTTGCTGGACATTCTTCTATATGTCTACCAAGTTTCCAAGCTACTGTAGAGTTTAAAAAAAGAAAACAATGTAAATATAGGTTACATAAGCATCCCATGGCAGACTCAGCATTGGCTTGCATTTTGGAAAATGGACCCAGAGATTTTTGAGAGTGGTTTAATTTTGATGGGCGTATTCTTAGCAAGTGACAGGGTTTTGTTTTTTAGGTAAGCATATGACAGTGATCAAGAGCCATCTCTTTAGTGATGTCTAGGGGAGAAAGTTTGCTTTATAAGAGCTGTATCCTTCAGCAGCATCCTAGGCTTACATTGCAGTTTGGCTTCATTGTCCTGGCTGGAGTTATTTTTCCTTTTCTCTTTAAGTCAGTTTTATCTTATGGTTCTGGGGATTAAACCCAAGTGCCTCCCACATCACTAGGCAAGCACCCCGAGACTGAGTTGCACCCCCAGACCTATGCCTGTTTTTCTTGACCCATGTGATGTTATTTGAAACGAATCAGTGTCCACTGTAGAGGAAGTCACTGGCCAGCCTGCTTCTGTATTGCAGCAGCCCTTTTGCACAGCAGAATAAACATGACCCAGTATACTTTCACAGGAGAATTGGAGGTAACGTTGCTTAATTGGGAGGCAGATTTGCAAAGAGTTTAAAAGAAATTGACCTAAAAATGTAAATTTGAAAGGAAAACAATAGATGAACAGCATCAGAGAATTTTAATGTGGTTTCATAATTAATGCAGCCTTCTGATTTATATTCCAACTATAAAAATGTCACCTCTGAATACGATTTTAAATGGGAAAACCCAAGTACATACAGAAACTTTTCATGTTTGCAAGTGGGAAAAATCCTCACACAAAGCAGATGTTGGAGCAGCAGTAGGATATTTGTTCACAAAAAGGAGAAAAAAATGACATTATTTTGGTTAAATGTACATAATTCCTTTATGGTCTAGTTTGATGATCATTGATCTTTGTAGTAGCCACAGAGTAGAAACCGAGTGAAAAAAATCACTAATGATATTTATGTAAACAGGAGATAGAATATGTACAAAACATGCAAAGGAAAATGTTTTAATTATTGTTACCATGTACATATACATGATATGGGGAGGGTGAATGTTCCACACCATATGTATCAATCAGAGGGCAATTTCGTTGAGTTCATTTCTTTCATCTATATGAGGGTTTAAGGAAACAAACTCTGGTCACCAGGCTTTTGTAACAAGCACCTTTACTTTTCTCTGATCCATGGCATGTTTGCACTATATGTTTATTTTAACATTTATTTCAGTGTGTGCTCATTGAAAACTGCAGTTTCTAGAGCTGTTTAGCACAATATGCAGCAAGCATGCATTCACTTGTGTCAGCTGAGGACATACCCTTCATGGCATTTGACAGAGACATTCTTTATGCTCTGTGTTCTACCTTAGTAACAAAAAGGATGACCCTCAACCTCTCCTCAGGTCTATCTGAATGATTTGCTTACTAGTCTGTGGTCTATTTCAGAGTACTGGACGGTTCTCAGGAAAAGCCATATTTTTGAGAAGCAAGGAGGAGATCTGGCACTTTAGAAATACCCCAGGCACATCAACAGTGGAAAGTCTAGAGGAACTCTGTGCCTTAGGATCTTTTTCTTTTTTCCTACCATGGCCTTTCTTTACGTAGGCATATACTTTGTTGGAAATTGTGCTGGCTGCATTTGCAAACATTGGAACTTATAGAGTTTGTATTCTGATTTTAGTGGGGGTAGGAATGCAGCTGGGAAATAGCTTTAAATGCAGGCTACAGAGAGAACTCAGTCAACTATAATGTCCTCAGTAAAGAAGACTTGGCAGAGTTCTTACCTGCTTAACTAGATTATTGTCATTTCACTTTACTGATCATTTATAAGTCAGTGACTCTGGCTGACATTCCTTTTTCATGTCCATAATTTTATTCTTAATTCTGTCTTAGTTTTAATTTGAGAAGTCTTAAGTATACGTAATTTTATCAGAAAGCTAATCTTAAATATTTCCATGTGTGCTTATTCTCTTATTGTTCTTTCACAGTACACAGCTTTAATTTATCCCATCCAGTCAATCATCGTTTCTTTTAGCATAGAATATCTAATTGGAGAAGATGGTTTCTCCCATGGCAGAGCTCTATCTGGCTTGAGTACAATCATACATTTTTAAGTGGGGTGGTTTATAAGAACCTGACTCCCTTCAAGAAACTATGCCTTGTTGGTGTTTTGTTTGTTTGTTTGTTTTTTGTTTTTTTTTGGACTCACTGCTGAAACTTTGAAGTGACCGCAACCCTTATCACATTCCTGGTTCCAGAATCTGATAGAGGTTGCTCCTGGCTCCGAGCACAGATGTCTCAGATGAGCTGGCTTGAGTATAGCCACTTTCCTTCTGGTGTGCTGAGCTCACTTTGACTGGAATAGCACATTTCTTCTGCAGGAAACAGTGCTCTGTTGTCATCTGGACATAGAAAGAGAATCCCTACACTGACTGTATCCCCCACACATCTCAGTAGGCAGGACGGCACTGTACAGACACCCAGAGAGCAAATACCGGCACGTTTTCCTGTAAGCTTCACTGCTCAGTTTTTGCAATTATGGGGCAGGAGAATTTGAGAAAGTAGGGAAAACACTTTTCAGATAACCTCACACAGATCATCAGTCGGTTCTTGCTATAGAATCATCAGTTCTTCTGGGCTCAACATGGTGAAATAGCTTTCAAATGACTTATTTCAATAAGGGTGCTGGAAATCTTAATTTGGTTCCATAGTGACAGATTGTGCCAGGAGGCAATAGACTGTATACATGGAGGAACAAGAATTCTTTCCATAAAAGGTTGCTTCCCCGTGTGCTTTCTTCAGGTTTTGTGTGTGTTTGTTTATTTTAAGATTTTCTTTGATGATCCCGTTATTCGCTTTTAAACTGTCTCATTTTGCCATTATATGATACAGAAGCCCAGACAGAAAAGGGTTTTTTTTTAATTAGTTCTTTGAGTCTCATACAATGTATTTTGATCATATTACCACAGCTTTTCTCAGTTCTGCCCCCTCTCTATTACCTACCCAAATTTGTGTCCTTATTTTTAATCTTTAAAGACAAATTTGTGCTGCCCAAATATTCTTGAATGTGTGGCCTTCCACTGAATAGTAATCAACTTATCAAAGTTTTTCTTAGAAAAATCCCCTCCTATCTCTTCCCCTCCTCGAAGCAGCTAGCAGTTTCCAACAGCACCAAGTCATGGCCACCTCCCCTCTTTACAGTGGGATTTAGTCTGGCTTGAATTTGCACAGGTCTTTTGCATGCTATCACAACAGCTGGGCATTCGTTTGTGCAACTGCCTTGCTGTGTTCAGAAGATAAGTTTTCTTATAGACATCTACTACCCTTATAGACATCAGGCCCTTACAATCTTTCTGTCCCCTTTTCCACCATGATTCCTGAGCCTTGGAAGAAAGGGGTACAGGATATATGTTCCTTCACGAATGAGCATTCTCAGTCTCTTATTCTCTGTACCTTGGCCAGTTGTGGGTATCTGTGTTAGTAACTATCTATTGCAGATTGAAGCTTTTCAGATGAGGATTGAGAGACATATTGATCTACAGGTATAAGAATCTATAATGATGTCATTAGGAGCTGGTTTAAACTCTGTCCATTAAACAAGATAAGAGCAACAAGTTCTCCTCTGGGGCCTTTCATTTATCTAAGTCACAGGCTCTTGGTGGATATTAGTGCCAGGTATAGGTTTCCTCTTGTGGAGGGAGAATCAAGTCAATTTTTCAAAGAGTGGTTGGTTACTCCCATGATAGTCATGCCTTTATCACACCAGTGCATATGTCTTGCCAGGCCAGTCACTATTGTAGCTTACAGGGTTCATGGCTGACTAAAACTGCTGATGGCTTTTCTCCCTGGGTAGCATGCCTAGAATCTTCCACCACTGTAAACACTAGCTAGAGAGAAAGCTTCCAGATCAATGCCAGTTGGATTTCTCCATGTTCTATGACTCCAAGTGCGGGACAGCTTCAGAAGTAGGGTCTTACATGGGTTCTGGAGGTAGCCAAGAGCATGTGAAATAGCATTTGATGTTTGGGGGGTCTACAAGACTTCTTTGGATAACAACTTCAAAAGAAAGAGTCCATTCTTGGTGTTGAGCCTTTGACTTGATAGCCCGTGGTGTCTAGTGGAGATGTTGCCTGCTGTGGGTAACTCTACTTTATCCCTATAAATATGTATGTATATTTATAATAGGATGCTGAACTATGTTTCTGATGTCTTTTTTTAAAAATGTTTTTAGTGCCACAAATTTCTCTCTATTCCCTCCTCTACCCTGCTCTGCCCTCTTCAGTCTAACCCTTCCTGTTCCGTTACTCCCTTTTAACCCTTTTTACCAGTTCATTCTATCTCCTCTCCCATGACACCTGTCTCACAAGTACCCTGAGTAATAATCTCCTGACCTCCCCGGGTATCAGGAAAGTGGTTTAAGATCCATCCGTGTAACAATCCTAGTGACATCAGAGAAATTACAGAAGCTCTCTGAGCCTCAGCTTCTTCATTTTGAAAACAAAATCAATAACATTCATTTCCTAAAGATTGGGAAAGCAAGTAAATGATGACCGAAAGGCTAAGCAGCTAGCATAGTCTTTGACAGTGTGGTATGGTGGTCAGTATATGTTGGTTCTCCTCTTTAATTGTTCCATTCTTAAAGGAACGGTGAATCAGAATAAGTTTAATAAGCTCCAAGTTTAATTTATAAGAGCATTGCTTGAAGGGTAAAGCATTGCTTTAGTGACTCACTGGGCTAAGCAGGTTGCCGTGTATTTGCCATGTTATAAACCTAGTTGATGTTCAGTGACTATTGCTTGTGTGTTATCAACTCCAGTGAAGCTGTCTGTGTGTGTGTGTGTGTGTGTGTGTGTGTGTGTGTGTTTGTCCTGACATTTTATTGCTCAGAATTTTGCTTGAATTAAGGAGACCATTTAGAAGGGGCTCAGAAATACCTGCACTAAGTGTAACTTCTGTTTAAAGCATCAAGACAGGGGTTGGGGATTTAGCTCAGTGGTAGAGCGCTTGCCTAACAAGCGAAAGGCCCTGGGTTCGGTCCCCAGCTCCGAAAAAAAGAAAAGAAAAAAAAAAAGCATCAAGACATAGAATGACTGGGACCCTGTCCTCCAAGCACCATCCTAGCCAGTTAGCGGTACAGCGTGTTAGAGCCATCTCTTTTCAGGACCTGCAGACATTTGGGGGGAGCGCCTGGCTGCTGAGACCTGGTTTTGATGTGTCACTGTACTAGGCTGTCACTGGCCCAGAAAGCAGCTGTCCATGGTACTTAACTTCTTAGACTTGGCATGCTAATCTGACAGCAAGTCAGCTGAGTTCTAATCAAGGGAGCGATCCAAATAAAGACACCGAAAGCAACAGAATGCGACACTGGACTCTAGTCATCTGGGAGCACCTTGCTCTAGTCGACCTCTCTGTTCCTGGATGTCGATCACAGGTTTTGCGGTTGAAACTGTTAGTTATGTTCTGGGGGAAGTTAGAATTAAAACACTATAAATATTCCTTACACAGTTCGCATTTCTTTCATTAAATCATAAGTAATTTTTATAAACACTCGTGTGTAGCCCAGAGCTTGCTTAAGATTCAGAATGTGTTAGGGAACTCAAGCCCTTCCAAAGCTAGTCTATAAATCAGTAAAGCTCATATACAGACATCAAGGGAGACAAAATCCGTCTTAGGTAAACAAAGTTTCTCTTTTTATGTCTTTCCTCCCTCCCTCCCTCCCTTTCTGTCTTCCCAGTCTCACTGTGTCGCCTAGGATGAACTGGCAACCTCAATCCTGCTGCCTGGGGCACCGGGATTGTAGGTGTGCATGCCCAAGCTAGGAAGGACACATTTCTCCACAGATGTGAAAAGTGATCGCCTCTTTTGAACAAAAAGGAAAGTTTAGGGGTCACAAATCCTTGATCAACCAGAATTTCTAGTGTTATATACTCGTTTACATAGAGGTGCAGCATGCTGCTGTTTTTATTGTTTTGTTTTCTTCTATTAACCAGTGTGTAATAGATGTGGTTTACAATGAGTGAGGCCTTTTGGAAGACCCCAGAGGTCAAGGATATTTAATGCATTGAGTCCACATTTGCCCCCCTCCCCCCTTAATCTGGTTTTCTCTGGTTTAAACTCTGAGTTGGTCAGCAATGCAGAAAAGCATTTACCTTCCACCATTCTCCTTTCCTGCCTTCTCCTTCTCCTTCCGTCTCCTCTCCTGCTCCTTTTTTATAGAACTGGACAGTTACAGATCTGTGTCTTAACTGTCACCAAGTATTGGGTTGTGGAGGTAGAGAAGCAGCTCAAAAGTTAAGAACTCTTGCTATGTATGTCCAGAACTTCAGATCCAAGCAGCCAAGTAACAAGCCCACTGTCCAGCACACACCTTTAACTGCAACTCCCAGTAGGGCAGACACAGGGAGACTGCTAGAAGTTACTGACATGCAACCTAGTGGGAAAAATGCAAGTCCCAGGGTCAAGCAGAGACCCTCTGGAGGGACAGGCAGAGACTGATAGAGGAGGACACCTGTCACCCTCTCCTGGCGTGCACACACACACACACACACACACACACACACACAGAGAGAGAGAGAGAGAGAGAGAGAGAGAGAGAGAGAGAGAGAGAGAGAGAGAGAGAGAAATAAATCTCTTTTGAAAAGGAGAATGGAATTGTTGTGTTAACCTTTCCTGGAGGCATTTGGCAGGTTTAATTTTCCCATTCTTTGATTTCACACATCTTGTTTTGTTTCCTATAAGTCTGTCATATGCAGAATGCAGCTACATTTTGTTTCTTTTCCAGGTTGACAGTCATTTTCTGAGAACTGGAGGCTCAGTGTGTCTGTATGCGACTTTTTTCTGTCATACCTGTATACTTTCTATCGTCGACCTTGCTGTTTCCTTTCATAATTTTTCCTTGCCCTTTTTTTTTTTTTGCTTTTTTCCCCTAAGTTTGTTTTTCCCCTTTCTGTCCTACAACTCATACACCATATTTCAATACTTATTTTTCTTGTCTTGCATTTGAAGAATTTCATTTGTTTGAGGAGGTTATCTAGTATTTGTGGGGAGTGTGTTACACTGAGAAGGGATTTTCTGAATACGCAATCAATTATATTGTGAGAAATACATTTCAGCCTGTGGATTTGTTAAAAGGTAGCCTGTGTGACAGTGATGTACAATTTTGATATGTTCCCAGGGTGTTTAATGTAGCCTATCCGTGGAAGAAAAGACCCTCATCAACAGCCACTCTACCCCCAGCAAAATTTTGAGTCACATCAACTTTAAGAGAATATTCTAATAGGAAGTCATAGGAGAACACTTTAAATATTAGACTTACCTTTTAAATTACATTTTTTTAACCAGATGATAAAATAACATTCTCATTTTCTAAGACTGAAGTAGCTTCTAATCTCTCCATTGCACCATCTAAACATTACTTTTGCTTGCATGCTCTAGACTTCTCATGCACATGCACTCGCACATGTACTGATCTGTGTACATGTATACCTACATATTTATACAAAATGAAAGGATATTAGACATGCATGATTTAAAATCATATTAACTATAGATTACTTAACGTGATGTTAAAATTTCTTAGCCAACTGAGAGTGCGTCCTCTTTCTGAAATATGTTAGGTACTGTTTAGTTTTATCATGCTGTATCAAGCTGTATTATTTATTGTTTTATTTCACTAATGCTATAATAAAAAGGATGTGACAGATTGTGTATGAGCTTCTATAAAAGAAGAAACTTAACACCAGAGGTTTTGAGTTTTTTAAAGTTTCTACCGCACTGCTACATTCTTCAGTATTGAATATTAAATGTTGTGGTGATTTCCAATTCCACAGGTGAAATCTAGAATTTTGATTAGTTTTCATTTGCATTTCTCTGATTAATTGGGAGGATCTGCTTTGAAACATATGCTTATGACAAATTATGTTTTTCTTGTGTGGATTGCCAGTTTCCTATGTCTTTTGTGTCAATTTTAAAGTTCACTCTGATGACTAACATGAAGATCTCTTACAAATATATGCTGAGAATCCTAACTTTAGCTTTTCTCGTCTTTCCCATTTCCCTACCTAAATACCATCAGGAAGTTTTTGCTGGTTTTGCTTTTGTTGAATGGGTGAATTATTCTGAAGAAGGGGCCTTGAGAGAGAGGTTCCAAATCTGGCATGTGTTCCCTGGCCATATGACCTTGGGGAACTTTCTACCAGTCAGGGTCTCTGTTTCCCTGCGGAGAAATGGAGATGTGGTCTAATATATAAAGAAATGGCCTGATATGTTAAGACATATATTTCAGATGACCTAGTATATCAGTGTTTTAGCATATTCTTTCTGTACATAGACGGTCTGATAGTCTGTTGACTGTCCTAACCAGACCAGCTAGCAATCACCTATGTTGACATTATCAGAAGACCAGATACTAACCATATCCCTGTCACCTAACTCTTCTCATTAACTGCTTTGCATGTGATGTTTCACTTGAATGTTTTAATCAACTTAATTAAGCTGTAATTTAACTTAAGCATGCCTTGGGAGATGACTCTTCTGGACAGATGGGGAACAGTGTGCATGGAGGAAAGTCATTTAAAGTTTACTGCAGGACACTCGGCCTCCTTGGCACTAGCAGCTTCTGGCAGTGAATACCCTTGCTGGCAGCTGCAACTGCCTCTCGGTGCTACCGGAGCCTGCTGAGCCCTGCTGGCCTTCCAGAGTCAAGGGCAGAGAGGATCAGAAAACTAGACAGCACTTCCTCTCCGGCTCACCCAGCACCATACTCTGAAGTAGGTATCATCTCCTCCCGCAGATCAAGGGATCAAGGGATCTGAAAATACAGATGAGTTTTAGATTTAAATTTAAACTGAATTTGAACTTGTATCTGCCCGACTCCAAAGTACATCCTGATTCTTAGACCTTAGTGCTTCTCGGGATAATTAGCAACAAAGAGTGAATTATATTCACTCTTCATCTTACGCTCCATTGAGTCAGCACCTCCCAAATATTTTTAATGTGACTCATGTTTAAAATAATAATTTTAAAATGTTTGTTTGTTTGTTTGGAAATTGTACTCAGAGACTTGTACATGTTAGGCAAGCGCTCTACCACTGAGATATATTCCCAGCCCTAAAACATACAACTCAGTGTGTAGAAGTTTATCCTGCTATCCATTGTGCCACGGAGCCAGGTATAACAACTCAGTATACATACACATGTGCACACATGCAGGGGTATGAACACATTTACATATAAAAAGGAAATCTAAGCAAATGAAACACTGTGCCTTCGCCTTAGCACTGCCTTGCATTTTCCATTCACTGAAAGCATTCTCGTCAACCTTAATAATGACTTGTGATCTGAGTTGTACGTGATCTAACGTCTCTTAGAAAGTTTCTTTTCCTTATTCTCTTCTACCTCCCTGAAGGACTTCTCATCGAAGCTTTTAGTTGTACAGTTGCTCAACGACATCTGTCTGTCTAAGAAAAAGAATGAATAAGGGAAGAAATCTAGAGACCTCATTGGACTAGCTCTGTGCGTCAGCATGAGACTGTGGAATGGGTGGTGACTCTTGTGTGTGTGTGTGCGTGTGCGTGTGTGTGTGTGTGTGTGTGTGTGTGTGTGTGTGTGTGTTGTCCTAAGAAGCCAGCATCCAGCAAAATGTCTGCTGCACTGTGGCTCTGACATGGTTAGGAGGGTATGATGGTTAGCTGTTGTGGTTGGGCTTCTTGTTGTTTGCTTACTTGTCAACTTGACCCAAGATAGAGTTATCTTGGAAGAGGGAACTTCAATTGGAAAAAAAATGCCCCTATTAGATTGGCCTGCAGGCATGTGTGTGGGACTTTTTTTTTTGATCAATGATTGTTGGTGGGGGGAGCCCACTCTGGGTGGGGCCGCTGCTAGGTAGATGGCTCTGGGCTGTATAAGAAGGCAAGCTGAGCAGGTCATGGGGATCAAGCCAGTAGTTGTGCTCCTACATGGTCCTTGCTTCGGTTCTTGCCTCCAGGTTCCTGTTTCAGTTCCTGCCCTGACTTCCCTTCGTAATGGTGTGTAAGCTGTGAGGTGAAAAAACAACAAAACAAGTAAACAACAACAATAAAAAAACCCTTTACTCCCCACATAGCTTTTGGTCATGATGCTCATCACCACAGTAGGAATTGGAATAGACAAGAGTGAAGATTAGATCCTAAGCTTACAAAAACCTCAACCCATGCTTGCTTTTCAGTGGGCTTGTCAGGAGGTAGGAAAGAAACATGGGTTATGAAATCAAAGAGAAGCCGAATTCTGTCAAGAGAGCCGAAGCTATGACTGTTAAGTTGATTGGTTGCCTTTCTATGACGTATTCAATTTGTGAACCAAATAATGTAGACACAGTTCTTATTCCAGTAAAGTTGGTGGTTTGGGAGGAGACTGGGCATCAGGCTACATTTAATACCATGTTCACAGCTTTACTGGTTGTACTCAGAACCATGCATTGGCAGGGACCAAGCCTACAGAGACGCAGTGCCTGTCCACATCCTGGCTGTGTAAGACTGTACCAGGCACTTTTCACCAGGCACCCATTCTCTGGAGATGAAAGGCTGGCTTTTATCTGATATCCCCAGCAGCTCTCACAACTGTGCTTCTCTGTTAATGGGAAATAAATAAGTCACATAAAATGCCCTAGTATTTGCATAAAAACTACACAAACCTCTGCTGTATTTTCAATTGTCTCTCAGTTACCTGTACCTAATACAACTTGTTACACAAGTGGTTGTTGGACTGTGCTGTTTAGAAAAATGATGACGAGAAAAATTTCTATTGCTCAATACAGGCACTACTTACTTTCCAAATTACCAACCCGTGGTTGCTAGAATCCATGGATATGCACCTGTTTGTAATCATAGGTTGACCAGCAGCAGAGATGAGCAGTTACTGAAGCCCTGAATTTACCTTCCTTGGAGAGGTTTTCAATGAAGAGACCCAATTAAAGAGAGTGATTCTTATGGAATGAACGAGAGGGGCTTCTTTGCTTCTTTACCTGCCCACAGGACCTTCTTGGAAAGGGCCAAGTGAGCCTGTGATGCTCCAACACTGTCTCTATTACTGTGGGGTGGAACTGGGCATGCGTAATGCAGGGAGAAATATGTTTCTTTTAGGTATTCACACAACTACCACCTTCTGGGATGCTGAGGCAGGAAGATTCAGAGCTCCAGGCCTACCTGGCTAGCAGAGGGAGTCACAGGCTAGCCCAAACTTTCCTCTGTCATGATAGTCTGTCTCATGAGACAGAGAGACAGAGAGATATATATAGAGAGAGACAGACAGACACACACACACACACACACGGTGGGGGGGGGAGACAAACAAGACTTCTGTTTAGGCCCAGAGTCAACCCTGAACACAGCATTTTTCAAAACCCATTATTCTTTTGTCTAAGATTACAATAATAAGAGCCAACACATGTAGAACTAGGGTGGCCATGTGATCTTAGATGAACCGCTTAACCTCCTTGAGATTTATGTTTGCTTATCCATACATTTAAAACAATAGAACCATTTCCTTTGCAGAGAGGCTATGAATTCTGAATGAGACTGAATCCTTTGCTTGTTTAGCCAAGCCCAGCTGAGGCCCTACAACTCACAAGCTGCGTGCTCGCCTCTGGGTCTCTCGCTCTGAGTCCTGTGTGCCAGCCTCTCCACAGCTCTCTCTTGCTTTCATTGTCTGTCGTCTGTCTCTCTGTCTACCTACCTACCTACCTACCCACCTACCTACCTGCCTATCATCTTTCTTTTCCTGACTGCTAGACCCTCCCCCTCCATGCCTCCCTTGCATCCATATAAATATGTAATAATCCTTCACAGTCATATCTTCATGTTTGGATGTAAATCCGCCCTCCCTTTATGTTTACAGAAGATTAAGAGAATGTGCCTCCTTATCTATGAAACTGGGCCTCTGTCAACCATAAAACTATTCAAAGCTCTACTACGTCTGCCCTGAAATTGTATTTACTTTTGCCATAAACTTCATCAATATTTAATCCTAATGCCTCTCTGTCCATCCCTTGTACCTGTTCTTATGTTAATTTAACGATATCTGTTTTCTGCCTTAAGTAAGCTACTCCCCTTCCCTTAGTAACTATTGAGTGGCAAAATTGCAGAGTTGATGCCTGGCCCAGGCTCATGAGAAGGAAGACAATAGGTACTTAATGTTACAAGAACTTAATATTGGTGGTGATGAATGTTTGCTCTTGATGAACAATCTAAGCCTGATGAATCCTAAAATGCTTAGTCCGTGTGCTAAGGCCAGGGGTTAATGACAGTTTTCCTTTGTTGGAAACAGAATTCATTAGAAGTCATTTATTATTCCCCATCAGAGTGAAGATACAAAAACATGTCCCTCAGATATGAAGAAGAATCTCAGTTCTGTGAGCTGTATTGTTCTAGCTGTGGCCCTAAGAATTCTATTGTGCTTTTCTGTTGGCTATTTAAAGTCACAGCTTCCTTAAAATAAAATTAATCTGTCACAGTATACAACATATGTGTACACTGTGGAGATTTTTAGGATGTTTGGGTTGTATGATTTCAGAATGTTTTAATCATCCTAGGAAGAAACCCTTAAGACAATAGCATTGCCACCTCATCCTCTGGCTCCTTATTAACCCTCAGTAGCCACAATTTATTTTTCTGCAAAAATTTGTTCATGTTAAGCTTTTGACATGGAAGCATGAAATGTATAGCTTGTTACCTGGCTTCTTTCACGTAGAATTAATGTTTTCCTAGAACTTCAGGATTATGTCGTTTATGGCAAAACTATATCCCATTACATGACTTTAAGATAGCTTGTTACTCTTCCGTTTGTGAGCACCTGGGTGGTTTCATTAGGCACAAAGCGGCCACAAGCATTTGTTTACGGGTTTTGTGAATAGATGCTACGGGTATTGTATGGAATATACTTAAGGGTGCAGTGACTATGCTAGCATGATAACCATATGCTAACATTTCAAGGAATTGCCAGACTATTCTCTTTTGTTCCAGCACCATTTGCATCCTTACCAATGGCATATAAGAATTCTAATGGTTTTTATCATCGTCTCCTGCTACTCTTCATTTTGCCTTTTGCTTTTTTTTTTTTTTTTGAAACCAGGCCTTGCAACAAGAGCTCTAGCTGTTGTCAAGCTCACAGGAGTCATGCTGACTCTGACCCCAATGCTGTTTATAGATGTAAGTTGCCACACCCCACTCCAGTTTCTCCCTATGATTTTGTAAAGTCCTTCCGTTCATACCAATCCACATGAGTGTGAAGTTGTACCTCAGGGTAATTTTATCTGCATTTTCTTGATGGACGATGCTAGTAAGCTTTTTTAAAATAGGGATTCGAGGCCATTTGTTTATCTTCTTTGAGGAAATGTTTGCAAGAGTCTGTTGCTTGTTTTTAAATTGGACTGTTTGCTTGAGTGATTTGGTTACTAGAATATATACCCTAATCAGGTATATGACTTACAAATATTTCCCACAGTTTTTGAGGTTTTTAATGTGCTCCACAGGTGAGGCTACTCCTAGTCTGGGAACCCATGAAGATTTAACTTTGCCATATTGTTCTCATAGCATACTTGTATGGAAAGTAATTTAGGATTTTTGGGTCAACCTTGAAGTTGCATCCTGCTGGGAGCTTTGAAAAAAAAAAGTTGATCTTTGGGAGAACATTAATTCCCTTGAAGCTGAAACCTCTGTAGGATCCAGGCCTTGTTTGGGAATCTCTGACTTCCTCACTATAGAGAGGCTGGTAATGTATCTACATGAACTTTAGACCCAGCATGCTTGTTTCCAGAATGTTCTCTGTCTTAGCTAAGATAGTTTCCTCCTATCCAGTACCCTTCTCTACTTCCCGCTCAGAAGCCCTTCCCATGACACACAAAGGCCATAATTCTCTTCGGTATCTAATATGGGCAATTTTTGAAATTTTTTAATGTGTATGAATGTTTGCCTGCATGTTCATGTATCGTGTGCCTACTACCTAGAGACCAGAAGAAGATGTTGGATCTCCTAAAACTAGAGTTATAGATGGTGGTTAGCCACCATGATGTGGGTGCTGAGAACTGAACCCGGGACCTCTAGAAGAGCAGCAAGTGCTGTTAACTGCTGAACCATCGCTCCCAGTATAGGCTTTTGTCTCATCTACTATCCGTCTGTCTGACTGTCTGTCTGTCTGTCTGCCCCCCCCGTGTGTATGTGTGTATGTGTGTGTAGCCCTTCCCACTCCAGGCTAGTAGTGTTTGCCTCTTTCTTGAACAGGCACTGAAGCTAAAGTGCTGTACACAGTATATGGTAGAAGAAGAAATCTACTGTGGCATTGTCTAGAGTGAGCTAGCGGTCACTCCACCATCCTGATCGATGAACACAATCTGAGGATAGAGACAGCTTAACCACATGATTATGCTTTTAATGCACAATTGGTTCAAAGCTCTAGTGGTTTCCTAGGGGCCCAGGAAACATCTTCTCCCTGGAGTCTAGCTTGCGTCAGCTGCATAGTAACTGGTGGCCTTGTAGATGGAGTTCTGTAGCCTTGAGCAAGAAGCTGATTTATTTAAATGGCATTCAGATGAGCCAGGCTGCTCTTTTTAGGCTGACTATGAAGGACCATTACAAATCTACTATTTTCTGCTGCTTTTTATTTTAAGTCCAATGATACAGATAGCCATAAATAGCTCTGACCTTGAAAGTCTAAGTGAAGGTGAGATGTGATAACAGGCTTAGGGAACATATGTTTTTATGTGTTAATGCTCTGCAAGTCTCATACACTTAGGAAATAAATAGAACAGGACAAGATAGAGTTGTGCTGTAGGGGAAAGAATTTAAAAGCTCTAGGAAAGAGCACCACATGCTTCGCTAGTGGATAACCACAGAGTGGGATACAGTTTCACCCAGCTCTATTTTTTTCAGCTCCAGGCAGCTCTGGGAATTAGCTCCACATGTATGGGATTTCCAGTGATATTTGTTGTGTGAGCTCCTTAGACCAGCATTTTTGCCACATGCCACAACTGGACATGCTCCCTTCTTCTCTGCGGTCCCAGTGTGAGCTTAGGTTCTTGATTTTCAGTGAAATAGTGCCAAGAACACCAAACCACCATTTCAGTTCAGCTTCTTGCAAATGTGGATGGCAGAATGAATCTTCTGTAGTTGAATAGCTTGTGTAAAAAATATTATCAGCATGGGGCCTCTTATTAAAATGCTTAAAGCTCTCAATTGGGTTGTAGAGATTCTAAGACCTATTTTTGTCATCCTAAAAAATAAAATTACTAAGTATCTGCAGTGCCCCCTGAATGTTTCTTCTGTGTTTAATCTGCTCGGTCCTGGAAGACAGATGCTGCTCTGAGGATTACTGACACCATGGATGGTCAGTGTTATATTTCAGTCCTCACACGCTATCTCTACATCTTGTTACGTGCCTGCTATCTCACTGCTCCCACACTTCGTGAGTTACATATGCATTTATCTGTCCCCAGTTTTCTCCATCAAAAATGGGAGCAGATGGCCTTCCTCTTGCTTTGCAGGGTAGTGTGAATATTAATGAGGTAATGGAGATGTTTCACAATCTGAGCTCATGTCAAAAATGAAACTGCAGACAGGAAGAGACAGTGAGAGATGCTAAATGTGTATACTAGGAAGCAGGGTTAGGACAATTGCATGCACATTTCAGTGTAGAGTTCAAATGATCTTTTACGAAGGGTTGTTCTTGTGTGGCTATCTTTGTTAAATACTTAGTAGTAATCTCAAGAGACTAATGTATGAGTACATGATTTTAATCCCAGAAACTCCATGAGTTCCATATCCATAAGCTCCTTATTCTGATGCCCAGAACATAACTAAGGTGTAAAGCCAAGAGACCCATGACCAGAAGATCAAAACATCACGTTTCATATAGGAACTTCCTGAGGTCTTTTTCTTCGATCTGTTTGCTTTCCATCATATTCAGAATACAAATCAGTTGGCTTGCTGTGTTTCCCACCCCATAAAGAAACTAGAAGTAGGAAATGTGGCTTGTCTTGATGCAGAGAATTTCGAGTTCATCTTGATTCTTATATATAATGGTGTCAGCTATTGGTCAGCTATAGAGTCATTAAATGGGTTGTGAAGAATTCCTAACCTGTACAGTTCAATTAGAAAAGGTGTGCACACACAAGTACAACCAGTCACAAACATGTAATATATATGATTATTTATTACATATATGTAAACATATAACCATTGTGTAATACATATATAATATATATTTATTTACTTACTTATTTATTTATTTACTTATTTATTTATGACTGGATGGGCAGTAGGCATCATTGCAGAGAGCAACCTAGAGAATACCACACAAGCTTCACTGTATCCATGACTGCACCTTGGGGCAGTGCTCAAACGCACAGCCTAAGCTGAGCTACTGATCACAGCAGTAAGATTTCCCAGGACAACAAGGATCAGAGAAACTTTAGCAACAAGAATCTCTCTGGGGCCAGAAAGTGCAGAGTCAAATTACAGTAGTTTACTTTCTCATAATACCTGTGTATAACAGTGTTATATACTAATGAACGTTGAACATGCCCATAAGAACATTGAGAATGGCCATGCCCACCTGGCTTTATTGGAGGCAATAGGGCTGTTGAGATAGGCTGTGCAGGCCAGGGTGAGAGCATAGTGCCCACACTGATGCCATCATCCATACGAGTGATGCGCCGGCCTGGCAAGGAAGATGGGAAACAACAGGTAAAAACAAAACATTTATTGAAGTTAGAGCTAATAGCATATTTTGTTGGATTCGATGCAGACTAAGGGAAAGAGAAGGGAAATAATGAATGCTAGGAGCTTGTGTCCCTGTGATGGGAAGAACTGCCTTCAACTGAGAAAAACATTGACCAAAAGCAGGTTTCCAATGAATGTTAGAAGCTCAATTTTAGATTTAAGCGATATATCTAATATTTAGCTAAACTAAATAGCGAAGGAAATGAAGAGCAGGCATCTGGATATGAATCTGAAATTCAGACCATGAATGCTATTTCAGAAATTACTAGAGAGTTCCCTAAATCTAGAGATCATAAAGTTGTGAGGTAAATACAATCCTCCAAGAATCTGTGTTCATAGAGTTTGAAGGCTGAGTCATGATGTCTCCATAACACAGAGAAAGGAAAATGGGGACCGATTAAAGGAACTCAGAAACAACAGGAAATGGAAGAAAAGCAACCTGGCATTTGAGGAAGCCATTAGAGAAAGTATCTCAGGTGAGTGATTATGTCTCAAGGTGTAGGATAAGGACAAGGATTTGAACATTGGAGTTAGCAATGCAGCAGTTGTTAGTGACTTGACAGGATGAAGGAATGGACTGGAGAGATGTGACTCAGTGTCACAAACATTTACTGATCTTGCAAGGTCCTGTGTTCAGTTCCCAGCACCTATGTTGGGCAGCTCACAAATGCCTAGAACTGCAGCTCAGCTTGGGCAAGGCGTGGGGAGGGGATGACACTCTCTTCTGGACTCTGCAGGCACCTCTACTCATGAGCACATGCCCAGGCACATAAATTTATAGAGTGAAATAAATCTTAAAGAAAAATGAAGGAATAAGAATTAGAAGTGTTTGCAATAAGGAACAAACAAAAAATGAGAAAATAGAAGCTCAGGTGGTTTTAGTGGTGTTGATTTGTTATTTTATCTTGTTTTGTGATGGGGTCTTAATCTAGCACAGACTGACCTGGAACTCTTGGTAGCCCTCTTGAATGTTGGGATTACAGGTATGAGCCACCACACCTAGCTTACCTTTTTTAAGTAGAAAAATAATAGCACAGTAGGATGGGAATGACATAGCAAAGGGAAGATTCGGTGACGCGTGGAAAGAGAGTTGCTGGCACAGTGTGCTCAATTAGGTGGGGAGAGCTACAGATCCTACACAGAAATGAGAGGGTTGGGCTGATGAACATTATACATGGGGGAAGGAAGGCTGGTATCCCAGCAGTGCTTGCTTTAGGTGATGGATGTCTTCGTGGGGTTTGGGGAGTTACCTTTTGCTTCTGACTAATCAGTAAAATAGAAGGCGACAGATTTCCAAAATTTGATTGAAAACTCTTAGAAATAATACAGATCATCTGTCATTCAAGGCAACATTGACCAGAATAACGTTCTATGCCTCAGATTGAATTACAAAAATCTGTTCTGCTTGTGAAGCCAAGTAGAAAATGTTCAATTATCCTGTTGAAAGAAAGACCACAGGCTATATGGAAGGCCATTTTTAGGCAGACTGAGTGGATTTCTCAACCTCCACTCCGCCCCAGGAACCTCACAGACTTTAGTAGAGACACAGAAGTTGGTGAAATGCACACTTCATTAGAGCAGAAGTCTGTTTTGTTCACACATGTGTATGTGTGGCAAACACTAGGTGCTCAGTAAAAATTACTGAAAACTTGACAAGCATCAAAGCAAAGACCAGGCAGGACTTTATTTTAAAGGAAATAAAATCTTTATGTCATCTGCTCCTGCGTTCTTGGCTTTCCATCCTGTGCTGAAAGTATCCATATGGCCACAGTGATGCCATTTTCCCTCCTTCGCCCCCTTTTCCATGAAGAGAATAAAGAGTGTCTCTTACGGTTCTGCTTGTGGGATCGTTTCAGAGGTGGCAATCCCTTGGCAGTTGAAAAGCTAGCAGGGTCTCTGTGCGGAATGCGGGCTTCCCCTTTGATGTTGTCAAATAGTGATAGTGATGGTGATCATGGCGCTCAGTGACTAAAGTGCCAGGCACTCCTTGATGGCAGCTCGGATTCTTGCACGAAGGTAAGACGCTTACGTGCTTACAAGAAGGTCTTCTGGCACCTCAGTTTTGTCACCGTGTGGGAGGGATAGTGAGGGTCAGAAGTAAACAGAAGCATACTGCTTTGCGAATGGCCTGAGGACCCATTTGCCCGTTGGTGGTTGTTTGATCCTCTTTGTAAGTGGTAGGATTACAGAGTTGGCCAACTGTGCTTTATTTCTCTTTGATGGGCAAGAGTGTCTTCACATAGATCGATAGGTCGAGTACTGATAGCTGTGCCACCTCCAACGTGAAAGAATGAGGCAAGCACTTCTGTGGTTCATTGCAGAAGCCTCAGGAAAGCTGCGTTGCAGGATGGGGTGAGTTGCTGAGTCAAGGGGAACGAGTGACTTTTCCATCGGAGAGTAGTGTGCTCGGCTTAACTGCCAGCTTGCCTGCGTTACTGACAGACTCGGATAGGAAGTAGGAAGTACCATAACTGTCTTAATTGAAGTATTGGATTTAACACTGTTTAACATGAATTGCCTTCACTTCTGAAAACAAGAAAGTCCGACAGGTTCTCCTCCTCTTGGGCCCTCTCTTGTAGAAGTCAACCTCATTGCACACCATCCCCTTGGGACCTTCTGGTTACATAACCTCACAGGGAAAACATGGTCTTTTGTTCCTTGACAGAAGAGGAATTTATTTTCTAAGTCACGTTATATTATGACTCCTGGTTTAGTCTTTCTCACTGCAGACCTAATGGAAACAAATAAGGAAAGGTCAAAATTGCATATGGAGTAGTCCCAGCTAAAAGGCAGCACAAGTTGCTCAACCCATAGATAGGTCACTTAAGGCCGTCCCTCGCTTCTTCCAGAGGAAGACCGAGGCCCTACTCATGTTAAGAAATGAGAAAGCAAATAAATAATGGAATGTGGTAGCTGGGGTTGCAGGGCCATCCCTCTGTGGCTCTTCTGCACCAGTGTAGTGTAGCCCATTGACTAGACCTCATGACTAGGTGGATCCCAGGTTGTTTACTTTCCACAAAGTTCCTGCTTGACGTGAAAATTACCCTAACACGGGCTCAGTGATGCAGTCTCTTCACGTCTGTTCATAGATATTGAACTTTGTCAAGATCTTTGCTGGGCTCTCCATGGATTTAAGATTCTAGAAAGTCACATTTAGCTTATCAGGTTGATCTTTTTTAAATGTTTCTTTATTTCAGTTCTGGGTCTGGCCTTTTCCTCAAGCTTTTTTTTTTTTCTTCAGTTATCGTAGTGATATTTCTAGTTTCTATCTGTTTGCCAACAAAGAAAAATGTAACCTCATGGAAATCTTAAGTTAACATTACTTAAAAAATAGAAAGGGAAGAAGAGAAGGCAAAATATAGTTTTATATGTTTTCCTTCTTTTTGCAAGTGATTATGAGTTAATGTAAACTATCAATAATTGTTTTCTTTCTTGTATTTGCTGTTCTGCTATGCTTGTTTTCATTGGAAACTCAAATCTCTCATTCTGTGTATAAAAACACATGACAGAGACCATGGTTGGGACTCAGGATACAGAAATAACTGTGGCATGTTCTTGCCTTCCAGGCTCGTATACTCTATTATCCAGCCAGTTACTTGTTTCAATAAGGACTTGGAGGTTCCAGAACTCTTAGGTAGTTATTTGTTTGTTAAACTACAGGGGAAGACCAAATCACGGATTCTAAAGTCTCGAGTTTGCACGTTTCTGAGACAAACTTTCTCATCTCCCAGAGTCTTCCCTGGCCTGGAGCATGTGGTAGAAGGAATATAGAAACGCAATTCTTTCCCCCAAGAAAATAAACTCATGTCAAGGTTTTAAGACTCTAGTGTGAATTAAAACAGATTAGAATAGGGTTTTCAGTTCCAGAACAATTTTGCCCTCTTGAATAACCTTTAGTGCCTCCCAGAGGAAAATTAGTTGTCACATAATACTGTGATTGCACCAAGAAAGAACCCTTTTGTCCCATGCCAGGCCTGGCCTTCTGACCTATAGAAACTATGAGACATTAAGTAGATGTTACTGTAAGCTTCAAGGTTTTCAATTATTTTTTTTAGTTGAAAATAAGATATCAGGGTAAGAAGCTACCCAATGCAAGAATATCAGCAGCTAAACTTTGAGTGTGTTCAGAGACTCATTGTAGAATACTCAGCACATGATTTACCTTTGCTTAGAATCCCTTTGGAAGAGTTTTCTTCTCATCTTTGTCTCTCTTTTTTTTAAACAACTCTGAAAAAGGACACATCCATGTGTTAATGGATTCCTTCATCAAATATTTAATATATATCAACCATGTATGTGCCTGGCATTCAGCTGAATATTTCAGAGAGACAATCAGACTAGAAATAATCATTATACCTCAGGAACTCCAGGACATGGAAACAGACCGTGGTGTTTAAATGTTCAAGTTTCAAGGTTATCACAGGAACTGGGGACAGGAAGCAGGTAACTTGGTGAATTTACACGCTCAGGAATCTAGTGTTTGGCCCAGTGAATGCTATAAAGCCTGATTGCACAAGTCGCAGCAAACAGTAGAAACTCATATTAACATGCTCATTACGACTGCTCTTGATATTAGACAAATCCAATTAGGGCCCCTAAAAGACAATCATGACTCCGTCTCTAACACCGAGTGGACTGTGCTGTATTGGCCTGTAGGCAAGAACATAGGAAGCAAATTATAATAATCAGGGTGACCATCTATTAATTTACAATGAGAAATTAAGCTGTCAAGTTGACTAGTCCTCCCAACACATTGGTTCATATAGATGGCCAAATGGGGAGCCAGATGATTCCATTATGATGGCTTCAAAAGTGTCATTTTGCTAAAATAGCTTGACAGACTCACCCACAGCGGGGGTGACCTTACTGAGGAAAATGGAGCAGCGTCTCAGCCAAAGTTTCCTCTATCCTTGAGTGGCCCAGGGCAGATCTGGCCAGCTCCACCTCCTGTGGAATTTTGTGTCATTCACCCGTTTGAGACTGTTTCTACAGCGCAGCACAATACCCTTATGCTTTGGTGAATTGTGATCGTCTGCAGTTCTCCTTCAGAGTTATGGCTGAATCTCTTTGGTTGGAGTTTGCAGCATCCCTGCATTTTTTTAATTCATGTTTAATAGGCAGCCTCTGGGTTTGTGGTCAAGAGGATTAATCAATGCAGTGTGATACATGGTGTAATAGATTATAGTTTAACGGAACTCAGCACAGGAAGAAACTGACATGCATTCGATATTATGGACCAAGTATTGCAGTAAGGATTCTACATGTATGATCCCATGTAATCCTATAATAACCATATTATGTAGTAACTGGGGATTAAGGCCCTTGCCTAGGGTTATAAAGCAAGCAGGAAGCAGGACCACAGTTTAAGCCCAGGCCATCCAAGCTCAGAGCTTATGTTCTTAACTATTGGCTCTGCTGCCTTTCTGAATCATTTGGTCCTTACGTACCCACACCAAAGGACAGAGATTTATATCATTCTGGACTTAAAGAAAATAGAAAATGCTCTGTCGTTTTCGAGATAGCAAATGTTTAATGAAGGAATGGTGTGCTAAGAAATGTATTTGGAGGACTGGAGAGGCAGGCCACAACTTCGAAAAAGATTTCCAGAGTGTTCTCTGTGACTGGCCTCCACAGCAGCTGCTGCGTCTGCCACAGTCGGAAAGGTAAGGAATCATGAGAACAGAGAAACCTGGGGAAACTCATTTTCTCTCCTATCCATTCTATGTAGGTGATGTGGGATGCCCATCTGGTCCTTGGGTATATGTTCCCACTATATACCTTGAGTGAGATAGTCCTTTTGAAGAAATATTTTATTCTAAAGAGGCAGCTTAGGTAAGCAAACACTGGCAGAAAAGATGAGAAACTCTAAACTCCAGGAAGTACTAAAAGATGCTAACACATCAGAGGTTAAGATGCCAGTGTGATAGAATTTTAATTACTACCCTGAAAAAGCAAAGGTGAGCACCACAGTATAGAAAGACGGTATTTTAGATCTATACTGTTCCTGTGCTGTTATCATGGCTAAGTACCAGTGTATAGGAATAATTTATGTGAACAATTGTAATTTGAGGGATTTTTCCTCCCCCTTCATTCTTAGGTCTTCTCTCCCACTCTAAGAACTCTCTACAATATGAGCTTAATCTATTTTTAAAAGATGTATTGATTGTCGACACAGATAAAATTCAGGGTTTCTAAAATGCTGGGACTTGAGAATCTGAGAAACTGGAAGTGCTGTCCTTGTGGAGCCTGGGCTAAGTGGACAGCCTGGGCGTTTGAGAAATGATTTAGCCTCTGTCCCTGTCCTCTCTGCCGGTCAGAGGAGCCCTCCGAGGTCTGAGGGCTTCAAAGGGTGCTCAGTATTTTCATATGAGGCTTTTCTGAACAACCCACAGAATGAAAAAACTGAGGTGAAAGTGAATCTAGGTCTAAATTCTGGGGACATCTGAAGGAGTGGGAGCCTCCTTTGAAAATGCCAACTTAAGGATTCTAGCATATCCATCTCTCTTGCATCTGCCATTTGTCCTCATTTTGTCTGCTAATCCCTAGAGAGAATTTTGTGCATAGAGTAGTAGTCTCAGCACAGACTCAAAGAATCTGATTTCAAATTATCCTGGGTCGAAATCCAGCCTTGCTGCTAGCTGTTATCTGCCTGACTTTGGTAGGTCACCTTGTTTCTTCACACTTCTGCCTGCTCACCTGCAGAATGGGTGTGGTTCTGACTGCCTAGGGTTGTTGGGGGAGTAACTGAACTGGCTGCAGACATATGCACACGTCCTTTGTCTTAGTTAGGGTTCATTTCGTCTTCCATGGTTCACATGACAGCCCATCATCAAGGGAAGTCAGGGAAGAGCCTGAGAGCTGGAACTGATGTAGAGGCCATGGAAGAGCCCTGCTTACTGGTTTGTTCTCCAGAGCTTGCTCAGTCTGGTCTCTTATAACAAGAGTACCAGCCCAGAGATGGCACCATCAGCAATGGGCTGGGTCTTTCCACGTCACCAATTAAGGAAATGCTCACAAGCCAGTCTGGTGGGGGTATTTTCTCAATTGAAGATCCTGCCTCCCAAAATACTCAACCTTGTGTCAAGTTAACAAAAAACTAGCCAGAATACCCTCTATGCATGATAACTGTTGTCGAAGCGAGTTTTTTCACTTCTTTCTCGTAACGTATGAGGGAAGTGTTTATTAAGATTACTTGCATGTAGAGAAACTGAAGCCCACTGTGGTTACAAAGCTTTCTCACAGAGACACAGTTTATAAAAGAGCCTAGCCAGGGCCTGAGTCCCAGGACTGCTTGACTGTATATCCTATGCCAAATGGCATTTTACTTCCTGCGACAGTCTCCTTGACAGGATACTCCTGAAAGAAACAACAGCTTCCGTGCCACAGCCTTTGGGGAAACCTTGCCTTTTCTTATTGGGATCCCACTGTAATCCATCAGTTTCTGGGGCAGAATTGATCTTGCTATAGCTTCACGAGCCTCGTCGCTCTCCTACATGGCATACTATTGATGTCTACTCGGGGATCCTTAGGTCTTTTATGTCTGCTAAGGAAACCCCTCTTCCCATTTTCCCTCCATCCTGAATTGAGTCTGTCTGCCTGGTCCAGTCCTTTTCTCTTTCCTCTCTGGCGTGCAGCCCGCCCTGCTGCTGTATGTTCAGTCGCCTGTCCTACTCTCATCAAATGAACATTTTTTTAAGGTGAGAGCCTGCCATTTGACAACTTTTCACTACAAGGAAAGTGGTTCCTGTGCTTTACATTCTTGTCTGTGGAGAATGAGCTCCCTTTGCAATGCAGCAGCTGGTGTAGGAGAGAAGCAGGACCTGACCCGTCTGCAGAGATTAGGTGAGAGCACTGTGCTCTGAAATGGCTGATCCACCCTGAGCCTGCCTCTGTCTCCCAGATTGGAAAGGAACCATCTCCACCTTTCCAGCCACTTCCACCTCCCAGCATGCATTGGCTCTTGACAGAAGCATAGGCTCTTCTTCGGCATTCAGGAAGAACTGGGAGTGGTATCTCGGGTGGGCCTGACCCCCATGTTCATCTATAAGGGTCTTTTACAGATAGTGCCCATGGGACTATAAACAGAAAGCTACTGACTCAGATGCCAATGTTTGGGTTTCTCTCCCCCATCCAAAAAATAAATAAATAGAATATAAACAAACAAATAAATATTCTTCAGCTCTTGTTCTGTTTTCTCAGTACTAAGTTTTCCAAGAAGCAAGTGGACCCATGATTCACAATTCCAGTTGTACATGAAAACCTAGCACGTTTCCGTAAGACTGCCCAGACCCTAGCCCTTAGGTTTGTGGAAGTGGTTCCCAAGTAAGCATGAAAATGACTGAGCATGAAAATTGATAAACATCTTCATGGTTGAAACTGTATGTAAACCTCCAGGTTCCTAGCTGGAGCGTTGGCTAGCCCTTTACATCCTTGCTTCCATTTTTTTCTCTCCTGTCAAATGGAGAAAATAAAAGCGTTGTTGTCAGCATTAGAAATTTAAAATAGAAGTGGGGGTCTAAAAGATAGCACAGCACGGGAATGCTTAGCAGCATTTCCTACAGAAATGTCTCCTGTAGTTATTATTGTAGTCAGTGCTTGTGAGGCGACCCAGGGGCTGAAAGGCTTATAGCAGAGGCCCATGCTGCATGCTGTGGAATAGGAAACAGGGAAGAACTTCTACATCAGAGGAAGAAACAGACTTCCAGGACGCAGAACTCATACCCACACACCCTCTGAGTCTCCCAAAGACAGAGTAGACAGAGGTCGTCAGGTATAGTCAGACGTCCTCTGCAGAGCCATCTTGCTGTCAGAGTATCAGATGATGCCTGGTCGTTTGACAGGCTGTGTTGTTGAGGACAGTGATGGTCAAGAGGCTTCAAAAGAGACCAAAGCCAAAGCTTGAAAGACATGTGCCTTTTGCCTGGAGGTAATTTGGATTGTTCCATTGGTGTTTAATAAGTGGGGAAAAAGCCTCCTCATAACTTGCATTGTAGATGATTAGCTCACCTAGCAAGGAGGGTCAATTCAGAAAAGAAATGGCTATGCAGGAAGAGCTTAGTCCAGACTTCCTGCTGCTGTGAAGGTCCAGAGGTTGACACTGTAAGCTGAAAGACAGCAGCCTTACAAGCAGTGGGCACTGGGTGTCTGTTACTGTGGGTTCTCAGCCAGGACTGAAGTCTAACTATTGATGTCTTGTAGTTGAACAGGATCATAGAAGGACAAGTGAAATTAGCTAAAAAGTAAATTAGGCTGTGGATTCTGCTGAATTCTGGGAATGTTTTTGGTTGTGCAAGAAGGTATTTGGGTAACGGTATTCTTTAGGCAGCTAGAGAAGACACAGAAGTCATCGTCTAGGCCTCCCCAGGCTCCCCTGGAACCCAGTGAGACATCACACTCCAGCCAGCCTCAAGAGCTATTAGTTAGAGTTGTTCTTAATGTTTGTGTCATTCCTTGATGACATTTCTCTCTTTAAACACCAGTCTACTTGGCAGCATCCAGTGGTCATGGGCAACTGGGATTCTTTCTGTCTTGCCTTGAGTTCCTGGAAGGTCTGGGAACTACATAATCATTCTTCAAATGGGGCTATTCCACTGAACTTTCTCAAAAACAGCAATCCCGGATTGGATTGTTGGTTTATGGTTCTATTAGCATCGTTCACCACAGTGAAAAATGTACCTGGGAGAGGAGAACAATGTTACCAGGTCCCCTAAATTGTCACATGTGTGCTGCTGCAACGTGACCTATGAGTCTATAGAGCCCTTCCTAATAATATTGTTAGAAAAAAATACAGGATGCTCAAGAAGGTTTGATTTTCTAGTACTACTGGGTAATTTTTCATATATATATATGTATATATATATAACATATGTATATATGAATATTCATATATATATTATATATATATGTGAATATATATATGTATATATTCATTCCAAAGTATTGGAACAAACATCCAAATAAAAATGGCCTCTTGTTTTCCACCAGACAAATTCACTAGGGAACCTTGAATTTTTATATGCTCACTCTGACAACCCTAAACTTAATCTACGTCATGCATTCCTATATTCGTTGCTTTGAGACAGGGTCTCACACCACCTGATGGTGAACTTACTATACAGATCAAGCTAGCTTCAGACTTGCGGCAATCCTCCTGCCTGAAAGCACCAGGTGCTAAGATTACAGGCATGGGCCGCTGTGCCCAGCTACTTTTGCACATCTCATAATGCCTGTATTGTCTCCCAATGCAAAAAAGAATGACCCCCCTCTGCACAGAGAGACCAGTCAAATCGGCTCCTGAGTGATGCTTCTCAAGGCTTATCCCACAAGCAGTAGATTCTGCTTTGGTGGTTTGGTTTTGGTTTTTCATTTGTTTTTTTTTTGTTTTGTTGTTTTACAAATCTTTGGGGAGCTTTATTTTTATCAGTTTAATGTACGTATCTATCTTTTAAAAAGATGAATCTGTGTTAGTCTAGTATTTGGTGACAAATACTAGAGAAAGATGAACCTAAGTTGAAAATGTTGATTTGTGGTTTGGTATCACCGGTCCTAGTCCATGGTTGCTTGGTTCCAATCACCTCTGGGCCTGTGACAGTACAGTCATAGCAGGAGCACATGAGGTAGGAGCCACCTACCTCATGGCAACCATGAAGCATAGTGAGAGATTGGAAGAAGCCAAGAATCTAACTCCATCTTTAGGGGCACTCCCCCAGTGGCCTAACTTTCTTCTACTAAGCAAAACCCATTTTGTTTATTTGTTCGTTCATTCGTTTGTTTGTTTGTTTTTAGATAGGATCTTACTGTGAAGCCCTGGCTGGCCTTGAACTCACTGTGTAGATCATGTTAGCCTCCAACTCACAGAGAATCACCTGCCTAAAGGTTCAGCAAACTCCCTATGGTACATCACAGACTGGGTGCTAAGCCTTTGACCACGTGAACACTTGGTGTTCACTTCCACACCACAGTGGGTTATGAAAAGTGATACAAAACAAAGACTACAAGGGTTGGTTTTATAACATCATTCACGAAGGGAAACTGGCATAAAGAAATATGATTATGACTTGTGATAACGTTTAGTGAATCTGACTGCAGATTTGGGGAAGCTGGATTGTAAAACCCTTTCTCACCTAATCAACCAAAGCTGAGAGCAAAAGAGAGAGGTGAGCTGGGTCAATATTTGGAACACACACACACATTGATTTTGCTGATTCATGGGGATCTTAGAGACATATTGATGGCATCTGGAAATAGCTCAGAGCTGATTGTGCTGATCAGATGTGTCTCATTCCTTACCCCAAGGTCCCTGGAGAGAAAAATGCTGCAGGGTTGACAGCGGGTTCTTATTTCTTATTTACATAGGCCTGCTTTCTCCTGTGCTCTCTACGTTGAAAAGCAAGAAGCATGCTTTGTGGTCCTCAGCTGATACAGTACTAGTCCCCTTTCCTTCTTTACCTGGAAATAGTTTCTCCTTCTGGTCGACCCAGTGGTATAGAAAAGCTGAGGAGTTCTTGAGTTACGTTGTAAAAACAACAAAAAATGAACAACAAAAAGTAATCAGACCTGTTACGCTGAGATTAAAAAGACTGCTCAATTCTGCAAGAAACTGATTATCAAGTAAAATTGGGAAAGATCCTGGTTCTGCCTCTACCCATCCACATCTGGCACCTATCTGGCACCCTGTGACTACACAGAAATTTAGTTAATCACGCGCAATTACTGTTCTATTGCTGTGAGAAGACACCATGACATCAATACAACTTTGAAAATAAATCATTTAATTGAGAAATTGCTTACAGTTTCAGAGGGGAGTTCATGATCTTCATGGCAGCAAGCAGGCCATGAAGGTACTAGAGGCACGTGAGGTACTAGAGCAGTAATTAAGAGCTCACATCTGATCTACAATGTGCAAGCAGAGAGAGAGGAAGACTGGGCCTGGCAAAACCCACTCCCTGTGATACATCTCCTCCAACAAGGCCACACCTTCTAATACTTCCCAAACAGTTCCACTAACCGGGAACTAAACATTGAAATACACGAGCCTCTGGGAATCATTCTCTACACTACCACGGGCATCTCCATAGTTTTTAGATGCCTTGCTGCACAATATAAATGGAAAACCAGTTTTAAAACCTTCTGTCATTTAGTTAAGCATTTATTCCTACCTGGTGGTTAAAAAGAAAAGACGCCTGCTGTGGTGTTTGCATGAGATGTATGGGATTCAGTCTCTGCATAAGTCTAGAGACTTCTATCTACTTGAGCTGGACTGTGAGATAGTTTCCAATGCAAATAGTTCTGGGGATTTAGTCTTAGTAAATAATTCATCAGATAGCCTGTACAGCAGATATGACATTCATTGTCATTCATTCATTTACATACATATACATGTACATGTACATGTACATGTACATATGCAGATACAGATACAGATACAGTGAGCTTGTAGCCTTTAGATAATCATAAAATAGAAAATTCTGTATAGGCAAAGAGTATAAGAAAGCAGCAAACATCAGCGGGCAGAGACTTGAGCAACTCTTTTCTTAGAGCCTCCTGCTGCGAAACCTCCTGTTAGCGCCGTGGTCTCAGACAATTCATTAAACTCTGTTTGCCTCAGTTTCCTCATCTGGAAGATGGAGCTGATGAAATAGTGTTGTGGGCATCAAATGGTTTGATACAGGTCAGCTTTCATGAGTTCCTGACATAGATCCTCTGTATGAGGTGTGTGCATACACTCTTATATCTGCACCATCCCGTGTGTAATGTCAGTCCATGATGCTATCTTCGTGCTTGGTCTGTTTCTGTGTCACACAAAGCAGGAAGGAATATTGGCATTTACCGAAGACATAGTAAAACTGAATTTTCAGATAAGGCAAGAATTTGCTTTAGCTAATCTCTTGAAAGGCAGAGTGCTGTGTCAGATAAGAACATTCTGTAATTAACTTCTCCCACATGCCTGTTACCTGCTGAACACTGTGCTGAACATTTTATTTTACTCTCGTAAGTAGGGTTATTTTTCTTGTTTTACATACATGGAATTTGAGACTTAAAAAAGCTAAATGTGTATATAAGAACTTGCATAATAAATAAAAGGAACAAGAGACAAATCATGTATGCACATTATAAAATTATAGAGACACTCATATATACATATATATACATATATACATATACAATGAAAAAATATAAAGGTAGAACAGTGTGTTGGGGAGAGGTTCAGGAGGTGACTCTGTGAGAAAGAGTATTTGCTATGCAAGCAAGAAGACTTAAGTTTGAATGTCCAACATAGACATAAAAGCCAGTCATAACCAACCAGACACAATCATGCCTCCAATGCCAGCTTTGGGAGAAAAATACAGGGAAATCTTGAGAGTTCCCTGGCCAGTCACCAAGCCAAAACAATCTTTAGGGTTAGTGAGAGACCCTGTTTCAAAAACTAGATGGGAAAGTAAGGTACAGTGGCTCATGCCTGTAATCTCAGCATTTAGGCGGCAAAGGCAGGCAGATCTCTGTGAGTTTGGGACTAGCCTGGTCTACAGAGCAAGTTCCAAGACAGCCAGAGCTATATAATGAGACCCTGTCTCACAAAACAAACAAAAGTAGATAAACAGAAAGTGACAGAGGAAGACACCCAATGCCCTTTTACCTCCACATACACAGATGGGTTCATATGCCCATGAACACATACGTATAACACACATATGCATGGAATATTCATGAGGATGACAAATATCAAACAAGGTGGTGATGGAGAGAGATGTGGTTGAGGATTGAATTAGGGAGGACACATAGAGGTTCTTCAACTTATCTATGAAACTTTATTTCTTGTAAATAAAGGAATATGAAATGATAATAAAATTTGAAGTAATAAATTCATGATTCTATGTTTAAATATTAAAATATTTAGTTCTTTTATAAAGAAGTCATTTCTCAGTGACTTTGAAAGACTCCACACACATTACTGGCACACAAAAGGTATTCAACAATTCTTGTTATTAAAAATTTTCTCTCCAACCCTAAAAATCTGGTCTGTGAAGCAAAACTGTTGATTTCAGTATTGAATTTTATTAGAAGGGAAGAAACAGGACACCATCTCAACTGCCCACCTGGAACTAAGAACACCTTGGAAAACAGGTTTGTTCACAGTCAGGCAAACCATCAAGATGAACAAGTACAGCTAAAATAAACACCACAGGTGAGCTCTGGTTACACACAGTACAAGTGTCACTGGTCAGAAATAGCATGGGCTTGGTCTTCTATGTGTTTCCCGGGGACTCCTCAGCCTTAGCTTCAGAACATGAAGTTAAGAAAAGATTGGGGTTGGAGAAATGCCAGAATCAGGGATAAACAATTCCCTGAATCAATAAATAAAAATTAAGATCCTCATTGCCTGTCCTTGAGCACTTTTTTCTTTTATTTCAGGAGCAATATCAATTTTGTTTGACACAGCACAGTTATGGTAATGGAAGATTCTTATTACTGAATTCTATTATATATAGTTCATCATCCTGAATCCATGCATGTTATCCACAGTTAGAATTGCCTCACCTTCTCAGTCATATAAGACATAGTGAATATTGTTGCTCCAGGATTAGCAGTTTCCTCTGTTGCAGTTCTAGAAAAGTCAGCAAAGCTACTTTGCTTTTATTTATATTTGACAACTATTTTAAAGTTACTTAGAAATTTGACAAGTGGAGACGTAAAATTTATGCTTCAAAGAGATGTGCTTGCCTTTGTAGCAGGCATTGCACTATAACAGAGTGCACTCTTTCGTTCAAAAGAAGAAAGACTGAAAGAAAAGTATATTACAGAGGGTAGGATCTTGGCACTGTGGTTGATTTCTTCTTTGATCTTTTCTGTATTTCCTAGCTTTTCTGCAACTAATATAGCTAATTATTACAAGTATTTTTATTTTTAATACTTTGAAGACTTTCATATTAATTCAGGCTCTTTCCCCAAACCTTCCCAGATCTAACTTTCTTCCTCACACGCCCAACTCTGTGTCCTTTAAAATAAAAAAATCAAAACCAATTTATGCTGCCCAAATAAATACTCCTGAATATGTAGCCACTAGAGTATGATCAGCTCATTAGAGGCCACACTCTTGGAAAACACTCTCTCTAGGAAGCTGTCAACATTAACTGTTACCCTTAGCTGGCTAGGGGTAATATTATATGCCTAACTCCCATCACTGTGGTGGGATTTGCTCTAGCTATGGCTTTCACAAGCCTTGTGTATGTTGTCACAACTTCTGTGAGTTCTTTGCACAGCTACTCTGCTGGGTTGGCTTTTTAAGTCCCACTCCACAAGATGACACATGTCATCATTATCTAGTCAAAAACCAATGGACAGATAGCTTCTAGGTCCTAGAGGTGAACCTACTGTTACTCTGTTAAGTGGGTATTTTTTAATACTATAGCCAAAAAGACTGAAGGAAAGAAAAGGCTATGATTTATGTCTGGAAATCAGACAGAAACTAACTCTGACACACTCTTTCTACTGATTTTCACATTTCGAAGATTGTCAGAATGAGGAAAATAAGCTGACTTACTTCCCTAACATGCAAAATTATTATATGTAAAAGTTAGTTGATAAAATGTGAAAACCTAAGAATAAAAAAATTTCATCTACAAAAAGCCGTAGGATATAGAAAAGGGAATTAAAGTTGTACAAGATACAAGGAGTAGATTAACTCCCTCTCCTGTGTATCTTTAGGCAGGTGTAGAGGGCAATGGACCTCAGACTTGTGGTCATCAAAAATACTGGGAGAGCATGTCAGTGCCCAATCAACCCCTGGAGATATATTTAATGGGTCTTGGGAAGGGCATGAGATTATGCATTTCTAGCAAATTCCCTTCTTCTATTCAAGAACCATTGTTTGAAGGATGTACAGAGGTCTATGCCCGAACAGTTATTCCAGGGTCTTTAGAGCCTTAGTGATGACCTTGGAAAGTACACATCCAGTAGAATGGAAGATTTGTCAAAACTGGCTCTAGCTGTGGAACTCTAGCTGTGGAAAAGATGTCAACAGTCTCAGGCTAGATGTTGGGCACGTGTGAGTAAACACACACGGTACTTGAGTGGGAAGCCGACATAGTGAGTTTTTAGACAAAAGATGGAATGCTTGATAAGAGCCCCTGAGGTATTCATTTCACCCCCTCACCTTATTGTTCAATCTTCTAAGCTCGTAGCCTGCATTTAAGAATTACCCATCTTCATATGGAGATCCAGGTCTCTTTCAGGTTTTGCAAAATCTACTGTGACAACTTGAGATCTGAATTCCCAGTATGACAGCAAGTGAGGAGAGACAAGACTGGCTGTTCCCTTTACCTGAAGCATTTATTCTTGGGCTAACTTGCCCAAGCTGATCCTTCCCTCCTAGACATAACCAACAGAGCCTGTGTGCCTGTGTGTTTGCACCAAGGCTACACTGTTTGAGGTGTAGCCACATCAGGAGATAGGCAGCAAGAGCAGGAGGATGTGGACTCAAGAACAGAAGCAGAAATGTTGACCTTGGAAGAAACAAGACCAGCTATTTCTGCCGTGTGCCAGAGAAAAAGGATGGACTGTCTTGGACCAAAGATGGTAACCTTCAGCTTCTCAGGAGCACAAAGAAGACTTCCTGCTAACTTGAAGGAAGAGGGCTTTAGTCCTAGGAAACAGACAAGGAGTTTGGTCTGATTGCTGAAAAATGTGTTGAGGAGTTAGCGGGCATTCTAAAAACATCACAAAGCAGGTCTGTTCGCCCATTTGCAGTAAGAGTATGAGGTTCTCTGCTCTAGCAGCAAAGTGCACAGGTGGAAGCATTGAACTGAGACTGAACTCATCAAATAAAGACATCCATCCATGTGTAGATTTTCTATTGTACCAAGAATTCCATCTAATTGTTTATGGTGTTTGAACTATGAAAGTAATGTGCCTTGGGATAAACAGAACACAAAGACCTGACTATAATTGTATTGGTAGATCGATCCCCCCTTTCTCCTCCCTCTCTCTCTCTCTCCCTCTTTCTTTCTGTCTCTCTCCCTCCCTCTGTGTGTGTGAGTGTGTGTGTGCTATTTGTGTGATGCATGGGTTACTTTGGCATGTATGTGGGTGTACATATGTATGCTTGTATTTGGAGGCTGGGGATTGATGTCAAAGATGTCCATTGCTTTTCTACCTTACTTGTTTAGAAAGGGTCTCCCAGGCAAATCCAAACTCCAAGATACAGTTAGGTCTAGTCTTGCTGTGCATCCTGCCCTAGGGTCTCCGTCTCTGTCTCCTAGGGCTAGGGTAGCAGGTGGACTATTCTGCCCACTTGGAGTTTACATGAGTTTCTGGGGATCCAGACTCAGGCCCTCAACCTTGCACAGCAAGTTTCACCAGCTGAGCCGTCTCCTGGACCTTATACTTTAAAAGAGGACAGCACTTGACCAATTTCCATAGCAGATAGTACAGCAAAAATGTGATGGATGTGGAATCATTGTCTCTTTCATAATGCGATCTCAATTTCAAGGAAATTGATCTACACACCTCTGGCCAGCCTCCATGGCTAACACATTTTGTCTTCTGTCTGACGACAATCGCCAAGCTCGAGAAATGCCACTGAAGGGAAACATTCCGTTCTTCACAGTTAAACTTGCAGCACCATGAACGATGGTGGTTTTAAAAATTCAAGAAATTAGACCTGCAGTGTTTTAAATAGTTTCCCTAAAAAGCAGCCTACGAAAATTCTGTATAATTTATCAGGTGAATTTCAAATGAGAGCATGATTGAGCTTGCTTTGAACAGAAGCGGTAAACCGATTGACCTGGTGACATAACCTCAGCAGTAATTGTCCAGCCCTAGCTGCTCTGTCAGCAGAGGCTTTCAGAGCTGGATCCCGCATGTGAAATGCGACTTTTTGCAAGCTGTTACTTTGTAAAAGAGGTGTTAAGTGCAGAATTCCTTTGTTTCTCCAAAGAATGGAGTTGTGGCCTGTTTTTCCCTAGAAAAACAGACAACTAAATCTCTTAGTCAAGAGAATATTTTTTTTAAGAGGAAAGGGTAGCAATAGAAAGAAGCTGCTTATTCTTTAAGGGTGCCATGGGAAATCACCCGGGCCACACCAGCGAAGCTGCTCTTGGAGGGGGATGTCAATCTCCTCTATTGTTAATTAGTGTCAGAGGTGGATGCACTTCCAATTCTGTTAGAAAGATTTTTTTTCTAAACAATTGACAGTGTGTCTATTTATGACCCAATGAAAACAAAAAAAGCAAGATCCCCGCCCCCCGCCATGTTCCCAGCTAAGGGCTATGCCTTCGGTGGAGAAGGCCCCAGTGGAATGTTGTACAATGGAGGCTCTCATTTCCTGTTTTCAAGCCCTCAGAAAAGACTGGACATGGAGAGCAGAAGGTTAAAATCCAAGAGCTGAGCTGCCAATCTCTTGTCTTTCATTCTCCGTTAGTCTAATCCAGGTGAATTCATTATCATTTATTGAATTTTTCCCCCTGAGGATAATACCTGCCCGTCTTTCTGAAGCGTACCGTGACTCAGTTCCCAATGTGGAGCTCTTTGCTTTGGGCAGTATTCACTCACACACTCTGCAACTTTGTGCTCACCCACTTTAAATTCAGCAACTCCCTTAAAACTCCCGTATACTACGTGGCATTGGAACTTTAATGGAAACTGATTGAAAATGTAAATCGGCTTTCTGATCTCTGGTTGTCAAACCTGATCAGTTTCATTGACAGTAAGACGTTTCATGAGAAGTAGTATGAACATGCAAGAGATGTGAGACTTTTAGCCCAGGTTATCACCATTTTTACAAACGATGCTAAACATAGTATTATGAAAATACAGTATTATGAAAGCTAATTGAGATAGCTGACTTTTCAAACACATAGACTCGTTCTGTGTGCCTAGAGTGGGGACAGGGCTGAGAAAGCAAAGGGGCTGTTGACTTTCTATGCAGAATGTATCTGCAATTTAAAAAGATGATCTATAACTCATTGTCAAGTCACAAGAGCAGCAAGCCAGCACAGAGTCTAACTCTTGAAGGTCTGCCAGTCTACATCCAATTAGGAGGCAGAAATTACACCTGCTATTTCAGCAAGGCAGGCTTCCCATAAAGAATTGTTAACTAGGTAGAGAGCTGTTAATTATCTCAAGTGAAGGGGAACTTTTTAAGGTAACAGCGAGATAAAATTTCAGGAAGCAGCTGCCACTCTAGGCACTGGGGAAACAAAAGGAAGACACCAGAATTATTAAGACCGAGAAACTCAGAGGAGGTGGTGGCTCAGCTAGTGTTTAGAGCACGGAGTGATAAAACCAGTCCCACGAGTGTTAGAAACTCTGTGCACTGGATTCAGCTGCTGTAAAGAGACACTGTCAGCCCTGGGGTGAAACAGGAAGGATCAGGGAACAGGACATGCACAGAAAGTAAGAAGCACAGAACTGATCCCATCTTCCCACTTCCCCATATAGGTTTCTGCTCTTCTTGGGCATCCCATCTTTAGAAGAACCAGAAGGCCAGATGGGAAAAGGAAAGGAAATTTTCAGAGTCCCCTCTCCAGTGTCACAAAGCAAGAATCCAGGGTAGGTTGAGAGCCCAGAGGCACTTAGTGTCACAGTGCAGAAGCCTTCAGGCAGGAGGCTAACCTGTGAGCTCCCACAGGGAAGAGTGAGGCAGACACTTTTGCCCTAAATGACAGTCTTAACAGTGTATATTTACCTGCAAATAAAGCCATTAAAATTGATTTGAAAGGAGTCTGTAAAACCACCACACAGCTATTGCAGGACCCAACAAACAAGGTGGTGGTGGTGGTGGTGGTGGTGGTGGTGGTGGTGGTGGTACAAAAGGCAGACTGACCTCCATGGCCCTGCTGTAACAGCCATGAGTATTTGTCCACTCTTTGTGTCACCGCAACATTTCCATGTCCCTCTCAGCTTCCCATTGAATTGTCACTCATAAGCAATTCATTGTGCTTAATTGCCACTTGATGAATTTTTACAAAGCAAACGTCTCACATAACCTTCGCTTAGATCAAAGCAGAATACTGCAAATACCGGACGCCTCCTTTAGAGAGCTCCCTTGGGTCTCTTGACTGTTTTCACTGAGGAAAGGCCCCTTTTGCTGATTTTGTGTGTTTAGATGACATGGACTTTTTAAAAGTCCCTAAGATTTTCACTTCTATTTTTCTGCATTACTCTTTTTCACTGTACGTGACACCAGATTACATCAGTACATTGTCACATAAGGATGTACTTCTCCCCCATGTCCCTCTCCTCCTTCCCTGCTCCCCTCCCCAGTGGTTCCATTCTGCCTCATGGCAGCTTCATCTCTACTTTTGCGTCATCCAGACACATGCAGTTTTTATGTGTCTATATAAAAGTTTAGGGCCCACATGAGAGAAAACCGCAATCTCTGTCCTTCTCAGACCAAGTTAATTTGTTTACTGGAACTCTCTCCAGCTCCACAGATTCTCCCGAAAGCAGTGCAACTTTGTTCTTTATGGCTAAAATCACTCCGCTGTGTATACATACCTCATCTTCTTTATGCCTTCCGTCCTCTGTTGGCGATTCCGTGAGTAAGCCGTGATGGACAGCACTGTGATAAACTTGATCGTACAAGCATCTCCTTGCAGTGTTGGAATCCCCACCCCCTTTTTGAGGAACACTGTAGCAATCCCACACCTGCTTAGTTCACATTCCCACCAGCAGTGTACACGGGTTCGCCTCTGTCCGCGTGCATACTCCCAAGTATTTGCCGTTTTCTTAATGACTGCCGTTCTGAGGGATGGAACAGAATCTCACTGTAGTTTCAATGTGCATTTCTGCAATGGCGAGTGAGGCCAAACTTTTCTTTTTCATCTGTTTATCAGCCACTTGAAGATTCAAGAACTTCAAAAGAGTTTTTAAGAACTCTTTGCTCTTTTCATTGGCCAACTTACTGATTGGGTTGTTCGATTTCTTGTCATTTAATATTTTTAATCTTTTATGCATTCTAAATATCAATCTTCTGTCACATATGTGACTGGTAAAAACGTTTTCCCATCCCATAGGCTATCACTCCACACATTTCCTTCGTTGTATAGAAGGTCTTGAATTTCATAAGTTAACACCGTTAGAGCCCAGACACTCTGGATACAGTCGTGTTTTCTCACAGAAACTGTGAAGGGCTGACAGGCCACACCCAACGAAGCCTTTCTCCCCCATGGCTCTTCAAGAGCCAGATCTTTCCCATCCCCAGTCCTGAGAATGGTCCTTTCCTGTAGCATAGCCCTAAACAGAAAACACTACAGGCAGCCCAGTGTCATGTTGCATACTAATTAGAGGTAGCCCCTTATCCAGGAATGGCCTTGGGGCTATTAGAAGACATATCTCTTGTCTCATTTAGATGCAGTCCACTCGCCATGGACCCCTTTCTTCTCCTACAACATGCATCCCTTCTACTCTCCAACCCCTCTTTCTCAGTTCTAGTAAAACCTTTGCCCGACAGTGGATCCATCTCTGTTCCTGCCTTGAACCCTTGAACTGGAAGACCTAATGCATTCGTAGGTTTATTTCTCAAGTTCCTTGAGTCTTACTCAGAAAGTCCTTACCTCTATAGATATCTTGACGTATTTTCCATAATTTTTCCCATAACAGGTTTAGAGTCTTGGATCTTACATTGAAGTCTTTGATCCATTTTAGTTCATTTTCATACAGGCAAGAGAAAGGAATCTAGTTTCTTTTCACCTTCGTGTTCTTGTTTAAATTGTACTTCAACATTATTGATGAGGTCTGCCCATACTGCTTCATGTGGCTATGTTTCACTTCTCTTCACCGTCCTGTAGTAGTGCATTGTGGGAGTATCCCTGTTTTCTCCACTCTTTGTGCCATGGATATATAATTGTGTTGGCTACTAGAAACAATACAACTGGATAGGCATGTCCTCTAGTCTATATTTGTCTGCCTTTCATTGAGAATATATCAAAAATAGGCTTAGGATATGGGTGTGTTCAACTCTGATAAATATGGCCTCTGAGTTTGGAAAGTAGCTCAACCAGTTGAGTTCTGGTTGCTTCATGTGTCAATACTTGATGTCGTCTCTACTCTTTATTTTAGCTGTTCTATGAGGTACATCCTATTTTATTCTCACTTTAATTTGCATTCCCTTAATGAGTACGTTTTCTGATGGATGCTTGACTTGATAACTGAATGCATTTTGCAAAGTGTTCAATGGATACTTTTCTTGCTGATTTGTGTTTGCATGGTCAGAATACAATTTTTTTGGTTGGACAAGAATTCTAGGGGCTGGAGAGATGGCTCAGTGGTTAAGAGCACTGACTGCTCTTCCAGAGGACCTGAGTTCAAATCCCACAACCACATGGTGGCTCACAACCATCTGTAATGGGATCAGATGACCTCTTCTGGTGTGTCTGAAGAGAATGACAGTGTACTTGTATAAATAAAATAAATCTTTTTTTTAAAAAAGAGTTCTGCAGATATTTTCTCCCACTGTAACTTCTCTTTCCATTCTCTTTGATGGTATTTTTATAATAAAATTCATAATTTTGATGTAATCCAATATATTGGGCTTCTTTGCAGTCCGTTCTTCTGGAGTCTTATTTAGAATGAGCCTTTTGCCTCTTCCACTTGTGTCTGTGTTCTGTCTGATGGTGAACTTTGTGAGGTGAGATAGATTGGCCAACCAACATGTATGGGAAAAACTATCTTTTCCGCACTGTGACTTTCGTCCTTGTCATAAGTTGATAGTGTGGACAGGAATCTGTTTCTGGTTCCCCAAGCTGTACATGATATCCCTGTGTGGATAGCATGCTATTTTAATTGTAATAGAAATTGGGATATCTGGTAGTGGAAAATCATACATATACATATATATGTATATATATGTATGTATATATGTATATGTATATAATTTATTTGTGTTTTCTGTATGAGTGTTTTACCTGCATATATGTCTTTGTACCACATGCAAGCAATGTTGTTCTTGAAGTCCAGAAAGCGTCAGAACCTCTGGACCTGGACTTATGGATAGGTATAAGCCACTGTGTGGATGCTGAGAACCAACTAGGTTCTTTGGAAGAGCAAGTGCTCCTGACCAGCATCCATCATCTCTCCACTCCTAGTGCACGCGAGCTTTTTTCTTCAGAAAATGTTTTACATGCACTGTAAATTCATTTGTCAATTTTCAGATTACCTGGTAATCTTAATTAGGCTTAGATTCAGGCTATAGTTTGTCTAGAAATGGCTTCCTTACAGCATACACTACCTTTGTTTGTGAACATTTTGTGCCCTTTCTTTGATCTAAATAGCTTTATTTGCTTTGAATGCAGGCGGTTCTCTCTGCAGAAGCCATGTAAATTATCAAGTTCATTTTCCTAGGCAAATATTTTGTGTTCTCTTAAGTGGAATCATTTGATATTTTATGTTTTGTTATTCTGTGGGAATCGGTTTGCTAATTTATGCTAATGCAGATGACATATTTGGAGATAATGGTGCTTCTCTGTACAGATAATCATACTGGCTACCAATTGTGACACTGCCTTATTTTTATCTCTCTGACTCCTATGCCTTCCACTTCCTTTTCTTGACTTCTTGCATGATTAAAATCACCATTGCTTTTAGACCATTGTAAGTACATACCGGATGTGGTCACTCTCACTTGAAATCTATTGCACTAAATGTTCACTGTTTAAAACTCCCCAGAAAAACAGTTCTCCATATCCCTCAGCCTGCATCCTTGAAACAGAGGCAAGCTTAATTTTTTACAAAACTGTTATTAGTAAGATTTTCAAAAATCAAATTTAAAGTGACAGATTTACTTAATATTTTACCTGAAAATTTGAGACTTACTAATTAATTTGTATTATTCTTTTTATTTTGGTATGGAGTAATAAAACATTTTGAAAAAAATACCTTTCTAAATCAGCAAAAAATAGCTTTTTATATTTTAAATGAGCTATATTAGAACTTATTTATCCCAAAAGAAAACCTACAGAATCAGCTAACCTGGGCCATGGGGGCCCACAGAAACTGAACTGACATTCAGGGAGCCTGCATGGGACTGACTTAGGTACAGTTGTGGAGCTCGGTCTTCTTATGGGAACAAGGGCTGTCTTTGACTCTTTTAGGACCCCTTTCCTCAGACTGGATTGCCTCCTCCAGCTTTGTTATGAGGAGAGGTGCCGAGCCTTACTGCACCTTGTGCCATGTTTGGTTGATATCCATGGGAGGCCTCCCCTGTTCTGTAGAGAAACGAGAAGAAGTGGATGGGAGGCAGATGGGAAATGAGGGGAAGGACTGGGAGGGAAAGAGGGAAGGGAAACTATGGTTGGGATGTTAATAATAATAATTATTATAATATAATTATTAATGATTATAATATAATATTATTGCAGTAGTAGTAGCAGTAGCAAAAACTTTATTCATCTTGAGGGCAATTACATGTTACTTTTGTCTTTTAAATTGTTACTATCAAAATATATCAGTCGAATGAAAAATCTTTCAGCAAGATGACAAGCTTACCAATATGAAGGTATTAAAATTTTAAATACATATATAATCACCAATGGTTTATTCTCTCTTAATTTTTTAACTTCCTCAAACACGTGCAGTCCAACAACAGCACATCTGGATATGTACCATATTAGTTAAATGCTATCTTGAGACCCTGCCATCTTTGATATTTTTAGTCATGTGTTAATGATAGTTTTGAAAAAAAAAAAAATTTGCCCAGGTCTATTCATCAAGGTGGAAAGGAAGAGCCTCTCTTGACAGTGTCCTAGCTTGATTTATTATGCTAACATATTTAGGTATGTGGAACACAGAACTCCATTTGTCTTGCTGTTTTCACAAATCAGTGAATCTGACAAAGACCTTGGTTCAAAGTTGCAAAAAGGAAAAGACACTGGGTGCCCTTGTCCATCATGTGATTCAGATAAATCTTCGGTTATTTCAGCTCTGGCTTTTTATGCTCTTCCTATCTCCTTCTAGAAGGCCTCGCTGTGATTTTAGATTAACTTATTTCTCCATTTACTTGTTTGTTTCTCTTGTATCTATCCTGACTCTATGTTGTCAACGTCATATAGTTGGGAATCTTGTTGTCACACTATCACAGATGTGCATTGGCCCTCCTGAATGTAATAATCAATCTGGCTTTAAAGCCGAGCTTCTTTTGAGATTGTAATTTAGTTACATTTCTCTCTTCCCTCCCCTCCTCTAAACCCTCCAATATACCCCTCCCTGCTCTCTTTCATTGCATTCATGTATTTCTCTATACATATATACATAAATAAATATACATACACATACATAAATATAATCTGTTGAGTCCATATAATGTTACTTGTATACTCGTATGTCTAAGGCTGACTGTTGAGTACTGAACAACTGGTGTGCTCTTCCCTGGGGAGGACCATCTCACCATTTCCAGCTTTGCTCAGTTGCCAGTAGTTCTTTGTATATTCTTCCCCATCCAGTTTAGCGTGGTATCTTGTTGGTACCATCCTTGTTCCTCTCATGTTTGAGCCATCATGTTGGTGAGACTTTACTGGTATGCCTTTTGATGCTACTAGGAGACACAATCTCACAGCGAAACCCGATCCTTTGGCTCTTACAATCTTTTCACACTCTCTTCTGCAACCCACCCCTGAACCTCAGGTGTAGAAGTGCTTTGTAGATGGATCCACTGGGACTGGGCTCTTCATCTCTGTGTTTTGATTGGTTGTAACTTTTCTGTGATGGTCTCCATCTGTTACAAAGAGACATTTCTTGATGAGGGGTGTAGACTACACTTACTTAGGCGTGTAAGGACAAACGTTTATAGATTGTGGTTAAGGAGTATGCCGGTTTAGTAAATTAGTCGTTCTAGATTCTCCTTCAATAACCACGATTTCACTGTCACTGAGAAGTGAGTTATGGTTCCAGTAACAGGCCTGGTACCTGTCTTGCTAAGAGGTCTTAAATCTTAAGTCAAATTAGAGTTGACCACCAAGTATGTGTTACCACTACCGTACAAGTAGTAGTTTTGTGCTGTGCTACACTGATCATTGATGTGGTTCACAGTAAGCCAGGTTTTTTCCTTAGTGTTTGTCTGGAATTTTCTACCGTTCACCCTCTATTCTTTCATGTTTAAAATGTCTCTTACAACCTGTAGGCGGTTGGGTTCTGCTTGCAACCTGTTGCTTAAAATCTTTTTCTTTAAATAAAATATTTAGTCTACCCCTTTCTGATGTTTAAATACATTATCTCATGTGCCTAGGTTGTACCTCTTTCTCATGCTTGCTGTTTTTTGCATTGATCAAATATTATATTTTGTTCCTTTCTACTAAAACATTAGAAAGGGGTCGGTTTCTTGGTGTGTAAAGTGCTTGCCATGCAAGTGTGAAAATCCACATTCAAATCCTCGTGTAAAAGCCAAGTGCAACAAAGTGGAAATCTCAGTGCTTCTAAGGCAAAATGGAAGGCAAACACGGGAGAATCCTGGGTGCTCCTGAGCTAACCATCCTGGAATCTACACTGAACAACAACGATAGATAGATAGATAGATAGATAGATAGATAGATAGATAGATAGATAGATAGATAGATAGATAGATATGGATAGGTGGATAGATGATGGATAGATGATGCATAGACAGATAGACAGATAGATAGATGGATGAGATCCTTGCCTCAAGCAAGGTTAAAGGTGAGGACCAATATCCAAGACTTTCCTATTTCTACACATAGCTGTTGTTCACACATTCATAAACATCCATTTCATATGAAATGCATAATTCACGTTCAGTGTACGAGATAAATTATCTACCACCTTCATGGTAGCATGTATTAAAAAACTGTAGACTATTTCAATCCCATATAATCACCTGTTTTTTTCATGGCCCTGTTCTCACATTTTAATTCTAATAGATTCCAATGGCACCTTGGCATGGCTTAAACCATCCTGTCTTCCGTCTACATCCCTATTTCTTCTCCAGAGAGCTCTCTTTGCACCATCCGAATTAAAGTATCCTCATTGGACTCTTTCTTTTCCATTTTCTTATTTTTCTGTCTGCTTTATACCCCCTGGGCTTTATGCATGACATGACCGTATGTTTTTTGTTTTGGTCTGGGTTTTGCATTAAGTTTCCCAAGAGTAGAGCTGTTTCTGCCTTGCTGGCACTCGATAAATAAGTTTAATCAGAAGGATGGATAAGAGGTGCCAGACAAAGGGCAAAACCCCTCAGAGCATTAGATATTCAGTCTACAAACCATAGGATTTTACTGTCAAGAACACTTGGGAGGGATATGAAGATCACCCCCATGCACATCTTCTTTCATTTGTTCCCTACTTCTTAACACCTGTGCAGATCTGGGTGCCGGTCGAGGCACCAAACTAGATGCCAGGCTGCCAAACAAGATACCATCCATGTGCATGGAGCAGTAGCAGCCTTCTCCATGGGTTCCTGCAGCAATCACACTGAAATCAGCTCCTGGCTGGAGGGATAGGGAGTAGGAGCTGGATAGCTAAGACAGGATTGGAATGAGGGAGAACTGGAATGAAGACAACTCCATTGTCCATGAAGCATTCCTGGGCTGAAGCCATCAGGAACGTTGAGCCTCGTGTCTCCAGATCACCAGCAATGAGACCGTGAAAGAATTCCCAGGGCTAGTCACACATAAAGATTCCAAGAGCTAACACATAGTGTTCTACACTTGCAGACCTGGATTTATAATTCCCTGTTAAATTCATTCTTAAGGTTTAGAAACCAAAGGCCACCATGCCTGAAATTCTGGGCCAGGGTCCTGGGTAAATAGCACCTCAGATACCCAGTGTTTACTTGAGACCATATTAGCCTTTAAGGCAAAAATCAACAAATGAATTTGTTTTTTTAAGTGAGAGCAAAGCTACCAGTCACAGGGATGGAGACACAACTCAGTGACTTACTGTTCTACAGGACTCGAGTCTGATTCCCAGCATCCACAGGCAGCTCACAACCACCACAGCTACAGCTCCAGGGTATCTAGTTCCTTCTGGCTTCCTCAGGCACTTGCACATGTGTGATACACAAAAACCTCATCCAGGTTCCCATGCAATACGTATCAGTCGCCTCCTAGGACCTCCACATGCCCTATCTGCATATGATGTCACAAACCAAGTTGCCTACGCTGTTGTTGCATCCCCAAATATTTCTCCCTGGTTTTACCCAGCTTTGAAATAATAAAAGGGGCATGAGCTGATTCCTAAGTTTTACTCACAAAATGGCAGTTGAAATTCTGAGATTTTGTTGATGTTTCAAGCAGTGGGGCTGTATTATATTTACCTTTTTAGCTCTCAGAATTTCCCCCAGCCTCACAGGCAGATGGGAGGGCAACTTGCCCTACAATAACAAATGACCCTCACTGCCAGAGTCTGTGTTTTGAGATCTACCCTGAGAGAGCCAGGCATGGGTTCTGCATAAGAGATGTAACTGAAAACAAAGAGAGAAAAAGAAAAGAAATTAAAGAAAGAATGGAAGGAAAGAAGGAAGGAAGGAAGGAATTCCAGATCTATAAGAAGTGACCTTTAATGGAGAGTGAGCTCAGTATTTTGGAAACACACTGTTTTCTTCTTTATAGTGTCGTGACCCTTTGGGGCCAGAGTTAAAGTCAGTCGTGAACCACCTGGCATGACTCTTAATTGCTAAACCATCTCTCCAGCCTCATTAGGCTCCCACTCTGAATATGCAGAGTAGCCAAGGATTTTGTGTCCCCTATGTCAAAACTGGAAGCAATTGGGGTTGGGGATTTAGCTCAGTGGTAGAGCGCTTGCCTAGCAAGCTCAAGGCCCTGGGTTCGGTCCTCAGCTCCGGAAAAAAAAAGAAAAAAAAAAACTGGAAGCAATTTTATTAAAATGGACTGATGACGACAAACTCTGTGTTCATTGGTAACTTATTGCCATCATTATTACTGCTGTTTTCAGTAACAATTTTATTATTGCTATTAACTAGAGTGACAATATTCCTTATGAACTTCTTGGAGGAGATTTTGAATATGTTAATAAACATAATCACAACATGTGACGAGTATATTATTTAAGGTATTAATTCTAAGTATACGAGCAGTGTTCACAGCATATTTCTGAAGTAGCTGTTTGATCACACAGGTTCCACTGATGTGATAGGGCACGGTACAAACTGTAGGGTGGCTGCCTGAAGCTCTACACTGTGTGTTTAACAGAAGTGTGTGTTTGTGTGAACTTTGGCTGTTAAACCAAAATACCACAGACTGGATATCTTAAGCACCACAAGATCAAGACACCAGGCGATTCTGGTTTTTGGCTTTTGGTTTTGTTGTTTGTTTGTTTTGCTTTGCTTTTTAATGGGTTGTAAAAGGCTACCTCATTTCAGCTAGAAGAGATGGAGGGAGAGAAGATGAGATCCAGGAAGGGAAGAAAGGAGGGAAGGATGGAGGCAAGGAGGGAGGGAGGGAAGGATAGAGAGGGATGGAGGGAGGGAGGGAGGGAGGGAGGGAGGGAGGGAGAGACGGAGACTGTTTCCAGTGTCTTTTTTCACATTAAGAACACTGAATCTTCTACACCAGGACTCTACCCTTACCAGTTTATTTTTTTTTTATTAACTTGAATATTTCTTATATACATTTCGAGTGTTATTCCCTTTCCGGTTTCCGAAACATTCCCTCCCCTTCTTTCTGAGTGTTCCCCTCCCCATCCTCCCCCCATTACCGCCTCCCCCCAACAATCACGTTCACTGGGGTTCAGTCTTAGCAGGACCCAGGGCTTCCCCTTCCACTGGTGCTCTTACTAGGATATTCATTGCTACCTATGAGGTCAGAGTCCAGGGTCAGTCTTTGGGTAGTGGCTTAGTCCCTGGAAGCTCTGGTTGCTTGGCATTGTTCATACGGGGTCTTGAGCCCCTTCAAGCTCTTCCAGTTCTTTCTCTGATTCCTTCAACGGGGGTCCTATTCTCAGTTCAGTGGTTTGCTGCTGGCATTCGCCTCTGTATTTGCTGTATTAACTGAGTGGCTTCCTCTGTCATACTGGGGAGTGGGGCTTCATCTTTCTCAGACATTTAAGGACAACACATTCAGTTCGTAAACCCCACAAGAAACCCATTTTACACACAGAGACCCCGAAGCTCTGAGAAAGAAATTCATACTGGTATCTCTCTTCAGAGACAGGTTCCAGGTGAGAACTGATAACAAAGCTCTGTGCTTTCCCACTAGCCAGGTGGCTCCCTGAGCATAGCTCAGTGCCTGTGACATCTGACAGCAAACGAGAACGGTGAAAGTGCCTCGTCGGTGACCATAGCGATTATGCTAGTCTGCCTTGTGTGGGCCTGTCCCGAAAGATGTACTCACAAGGAATCAGCGTCACTTCACACTCAGCCAGATCATACGGCCGGATACATGGAAACCGTGACAGATTTCTGTACATCTAATTCTTGGGAAATGAGTCTTTTTACATCGTCAGAAACATTTGTTACCAAAGGCAAAAATTAATCTAAAATATGCAAGATTTACACCATTCAACGTGAATTTAAATGTACTCAGACAGGCCACGATACCCATCAAGTAATGCTTTAAGGGTAGCTAAAACCTTTAAGGAAAATGTAGCATATGTATAGCTGTATCAATTTACACAATAGAAAATACATCAAACCCAGTGTCAGTACACACCTGTGTGTTTGTACAAGGACACTCTTGGGCATTAGAGTCCACAGTTAATGTCTTAATTTTTTTTTTCATATTGCCACTCAATAACTTAATCCCATTCTGAAGCGCCATCGTGGGCATTGGTAAGCAGTTGTTTTACCTTTCAATTTATAAACAGCAAAGCACATCCTTGGTGTGCCTCTGCTTCTCAAGTCCAAGTCTCAATCAAACAAATAAAAAAAAAGCTTTGGATTCTGAACGGCCTTCATCCAGCCATCGAACAAACTCAGCCAGACTAGAGCCCACTGAATGCAAAAAAACTTGAGGAACATTCTAGTATCTGGAGCCTCCTAGTCTTAAGTTTTCCCAACTGAACCTCTTAATGCAAACAGTGTAAAATATATCACCAGCCTTTTTACATTGAACCTACCTGTTTGGCCCAATCCCCCCCACACAGTAGAGAATCTTCTATAATTACATATATGTCAACAGATATTTTTCACTGTAACAAAGTATAAGAATTTTTTTTTAAAAAAAATGTTTTGACAGAAAGGATAGTCCCTGGGCTAGAGCGCTGGGAAATGCCAATGTGATATATTCAAGAGCAGCTAGCATACCCTCCTTAATGCCCATTTGCCTGGGTTTATGAGATAATGTTCTTCTGAATTTGGCATTTATGAAATGATCTAACTGGGAGCAAGTCCATTTAATTTTTCTGTCACTGATTCACTACAAATGTCAGTCACACAAAGCAACTCAAAAGAGACCATCTGCTTTTCCAAAAACCTTACACACACACACACACACACACACACACACACACACACACACACACACACACACACACACACACACACCACCTGGCTAGGGGCAGAGCCATCCTGAGCTCAGAGCTCTTACCTGCTTCCCAGAGCCGGCGAGGCCTTCTGTGGGAACGCCTCCTTTCCCCGTGATGAATTTGAGGGTATGCCCTGAACGCTGCAAACAACCACTTGACCCAAGGAGAGATGGACATTGTCTTGGATCATGGTTTCTCGTTTTTAATAGTAATTAGCCATGCTTTAAATAAATGTTAATCAGACTACAGGGCAACAGGGCCTTTCTCCACAGAAAGGCGTCTTTTTAATATTCAAGGTTCGTGTATTGTTCAAAAATTACTTCTTCTAGAAAGGGGTTTGCAGCAAAGCTACCTGAACAGCTTTATTTAATGGGAGGATAAGTGGGAGACTGAGGATCCAGCCCCTCCTGCTGGCCTGCCCTGCTTGCTCAGGCTGCTACAGGAAGTAGTGCTGGTCCAGAGCCCCGCCCTCCTGGAGCTTCCAGACAGACGATACAGAAGAAATAACTAAATCATAAAGGACAGAGAATGGTGACACGTTTTGCAGAGGAAAAAAGAAAAATACAGACAAAGGATGTGGGAATTACGGCCCGGCTCACCTGCAAAACCACGGGACCTAATGTCATCCGCACTGAGGCTGGTCTTCGCCTCAAGGATTCTCCTCACACCTTCTTGGTATTTTATTTTGTGAGGACAACAAAAATGTCACCCCATCAAGGTCCCCATTGTCTGGTTCTGTCCACGTCGGGATGGCTAATTTTTATGACAACTTAAAAGTGGAGGGCGCAGCATTTAAAAGCTGAGCAGCTTCTCCTGATCAGAGCACAGCCGTGGCAAGGCCTGTGGATCCCCAGTCGCCCTTTCTGCTCGCCCAGTGCTTGACATGGCGCAATCTTCACTTACTCACTGTTGATAAAATTCCATCCCACAACATTTAAGAGGCTCAGTGAAATGGGAAGAAGCAGGTAACTCTGGGACCAGGCTCGGGAAACTCTGGGGTGCAGGATGATCTGCCACGCACCAAGCAATAAACAAACTGCCTTCATTCTCACAGGAAAAGGGGAAACAGGAGATGCCCAGGGGCATTTACTGGAACTTTAAAGCTAGCCAAGAAAATTTCCTTGTCCTTTTTTTTTTTTTTTTTTTTTTTTGTACTTAAAGAAAATATATATCACATTGACTTGCCTTGAGGTAGACAGATCGATCCTACCCAGGTGCAAAATTATTCTACAGAACAGTTGGCGAGCCGAAGATGGATTCGGCAATGTCAAGCATATGTGAAGAAGGAGTCCCGCAATGATTTGAAGTGAGTCATCTGCACAAGGGAGAGGATGTTTAATGCCAAAGGGGTGTCAACCTGCCTCACAGCTACTCCCTCCTCAGTCTGGAGAAGGTCACTCGGGTCTCCAGGCACTGAGCGCTTCTGTCCTTTCTCCCGTTTCAGGAGAGGTTCAGGACCTTTTGCCTGCTGTCTGGACCCACACGGCAGTTTGATTTGAGTTTTACAGAAGCAAGAGGGACAACAGAAGCAATATTTGTGAGAATACCATAAACCTACGCTAGCACATGAGGACGATGGTGCGTGGGTTTTAAAACTAGATTTTCTTGAAGTTCCCATATCTCCCAGGCAATCACATCGTCAGCAAGGAAATCTACCTGTTAAAAGGAAGCGTGTGGTCCTATGTAATTTTAAAAAGTATTTTATTTTTTAGATGTGTTTCTATGTGGGATTTTCATATTTCATTTCGGCTGATCCTTGTCACAAGATGGGTAGTTCCGGGAAGATGAGTTTGTGGGTGCTGTAAAGCTCAAAGCAGAAATTTGGATGCAGACACATTGTCCTTGGTTTTCTGTTTGTTGTGGGTGTTTGCTTTTTTGTTGGTTTGTTTGTTTGTTATTGTTCCTTAGTGAGGTTGTGATTTCCTTGGAGCTTGAGTCTAAAGGCCAGCAATCGCCCAGTTCACAAACCCACCTTGCTAAGAACCAGGTGTCACTGGGCATGGTCCCGGCTCTGGGAAGGCTGAGGGAGGAAGGTGGCCACAAGTGTGAAGGTGATGGGCTGGCCTACGGGATGAGACCATGATCTTAGGAAAGAAGAGGGGAGAACCAGGGAAAGGAGGAGGAACAGCAGCAATGTGTGCCCTGGGTTTCTTTTGTTTATAGCTTTGTTTTGGGGAGTTTGGGGTTTGGGGCTGGGTTGGGTTGGGTTGGGTTGGTTTGGTTTGGTTTGGTCTGGTTTGGTTTGGTTTGCCCACACCATCCAAATCTGAACATAAAGGGCCAGGACAGTGATAGGTAGACTTTTCTTTTGTTACCAAGGAGCAACTTCAGCATGAGCTATGGGTCTGGCTGGTGAGGCTCTCTGACAGGCTGTGCTCAGTGCCCATTTGTGCACTCTAGTTTCTCCCATTCAAGTAAGGAGAGTTCAGAGATGTGACAGGCACAATGGATCTATTCCCCTCAACCGCTCATCCTGTAAATACCATAGCCACGGCGCCTTCTTTAAATGCTAATGCTGTGCTATTTATTCACCTACCATCTCTTCCTGTTTGTGAGCATTTCCTTTAAAACAGAAAAAAAAAAGATGTATGTATGAAAAAGCGCTCCAAATAAAACGAAATGAAATGTCATGGTGTGCATAAATGAAACTAGGACGTGGTTTATTTTGTAGACAGTTTACCTCCAAATCTGAGGACTTTATCAAAACATTCAACAGAGATTGGACACAGTCCATCCTAAGACAAAATACAGTAAAAAGAACGCGGAGCCAAACTCTCGTACCTAAAGTGCTCATTCATTCTGGAGGGGGCATGCGCAGATTGGCGTTGGTTCTTTTAACTGTGTGTCATGGTCAGTGGGGGGAAGCACCAGGCTGAGTATAAATAAAATGGAATTAAAATGCGCTGTATGGAATTAACTACTTACCAGAAGTTTAGTGTGCAAGGTACACAAGGTTGGGGTTGCTCAACCTGGGTGTCATTTCTTTGTCAAGGGTCACTGTCCCAAGTACCCTGAGCTAGCCAGCAACATTCACAAGACCCCGGCAACACACTCATCCTCCGGTTGGACTAACCAGAAATATCTTCAGACATTGCAAAATGCACCTGTAGGGAGGAGGGAGCAAAGTCACCCTGCTGGTATACACCACGGTGGCTAAACATAACTGCAGTGTAAGACAGAGGCGGAGCGCACCAGGACCATGGCAGGGTGGAGGCTAAGGCTACAGTGGAGAGACTGGAGAGAAGCTATGCTAGGTAGGCCCTTGAAGTTGTTAAAAGATTTTAGGTTAAACCTGGGCTTGGTGACTGGTTTTTCTTTAGCGGTCCATAGTCTAACTGGTTTGGGACTTTAAAGTGTGCCCTCTTAATTTCAAAGGTGCTTAAACTTCCAAATATACAAAAATCAGAATGTATTCACAAATGAGAACCTGGGAAGCCTTAAATCATTCTTATTTCCCACTTCAAATGAAGACCAAACGACTTCTGACATCAATGATGTTAGATTTAAAAGCATCTGGGTGTATTGGATTGAGTGTAAGCTCAGTGTTCCCCGTGTATAAATGCCACGGGGACATTTACTGAAAGGAGAATGGTATAGATGACCCCATCAATAATGTTACCATATAGACAGGGTTTTTCCTCACTCTTCCGTTCCCCACAGGAGGAGAAAATCCAGTGTATGCTACACAGTTCAGGCAATTTACACTCTTCCCCAACTCATCTTTTGGGGAGCAGAATTGTGCACAGTTCTTTTTCAAACACCCACTGAATCTTCCATTTGATCTTAACTTTGAAGTCTTCCTTTCTCAAAGAAAGTGACTTGCTAAATTTTATCACATTGGAAAAAATCAGGCACTATCACATGCTGCTATGTGGGGGTGTCTTTCTCTTCCATCGAGTGTCACCCCAGAGTCTGACTGAGCAACTCAAAGCTATTCATCTAGCCACGTATGTGGTCGACTGCGATACTGTGGCCACCAAATACTGTGGTTCTAGATCATTCGTAGACGTCTTCTAAGAACATTTGTCCTTCAGTGAGCTTACCTTCTCCTTCAGGGATACTGATTGTGTCTGTCCCGATATGACTGCTCGGCGAATTAAAGAATAGGAATGTAGCAGACCCTAAATTTAACTAGGGATATACTTCAAGACAGGCTGAATCACGGGTTAAGTGACATTTCATATATTTAAATATCAAGTACTTTCAAGCAAACATTAACATGTAAATCGGAAAGGATCTATATGGGGGAAATGCCGGTATCACCAAAGTCATATCTCATCCAGGGCGAATGTCTAGTATACTCATAATAAGTGCTTGGTGGATTCATTAAGCCATGTATGCCAATGTCTGTCCTAGCAACCATATATAGAGGGCTTTCAAGATCATTTTGCCACAGTGTGGGCTTTTTTTCCCTTTCTTTTTGACTGTGACTCTGAACTTGCAGTATTAATTCTTCACAGAAATCCCCTTTAAGTTAAGCTTCAAGGAGGCTCCCATGGATAGAACACGGATACCTTGTCTCTCTCATCCATCTGTAGATGGAGATCCTGCTGGAGGGCTCCTTGACTATCGTATTATAACAGATCCCAAAGGCACATGGCAAAAATGTCAGAGACACCGTGTTGAAGCCATCCTGAATTGATGAAAGATGCAGTTTGTGGCAGGGTCGAAGGGAAAGCCTGGGTTGTAAATTAAATGGAAGGTGATAGAATATTTAGAATAGGAACGCCTACACCCGACGTTATTTTTGAGATGAGGAAGGTGTGCCAGATGTTCTGTGGGCTCGCTCTTTTTGGTGCATCTTATTTTTCTTTGTTGTTGAGTAGAAATACTAAGTAAATTAAAACTCCTTCACAACTGCGCAACAGAAATGAGAGCGCCAACAGCACGCAACGCCAGATAGAGCGCTACTGGAAATAATTGTCACGGACTATTTGCAGCCTCATTGTGAATTAGAGTGCAGAATTGTGCATGATAAAAGTGGCATCTGTCACTTCAAAAAAAAAACAATATAATTTATTTAAAAACGGATCCGTATGCACCGCTTTAGATTGACAGGTCTCTAAATTGTGATGATAATTTTATCGCTACCACCTCCAAGCCCCAGTATTTTATGTGCTTTCTGCTTTGGGATTTTCCCTGAATTAAAAATTGAACAATCTTATTGCACTGCAGAAGAGATTTCATTACTTTCTGAGGTGACCTTCCAGATTCTATTAGGGCAAGAAAATAGCCCTTAAGAACGTCACTTAAAACCTGTCTCCCCACCCTGCTTTCACCAGATTCTAGCACCTCCAAATGTTCTGGAAACTCTTTGACATTTCTCTCCTCCTTGATTTTCCCAGACAGACTCGGTAATAAGAATGTGTGAAGGTTCTTTGGAAGTCATCTTCTCCATTGTGCTGCCTGCATTTGTGATTCTGACACTCACAATATATTATCACAAAGGCTTTTTTAAAGATGAGAGCTTGGCCTTGAAGATGGGACTGCTGTATCCTTATTTCTTTGCTAACTTAGCAGACAGCCCACTTCACATCTCTGTACCTGATGGCCATCTGGTCACGTTGGCTTCTTCCTCATGAAACACCCCATGAGTCCCATCTTGATTTATTGTTGGGTTTTATATATTGCATAAGAACTTCAAGCCAAATATTAACCAACCGTTTCACACTTCCTGTTATGGACACAGTGGTGCCATAGAAGGCACTCTATCTTTTTATTTTAAAGAGATGTCAAAATATGTCCTGAACTCAGCGTTCACAGCTCAGTTACATTAACTCCTGCGAGGAGTTATGTTTTTATATCACTTCAGTAATCCTAGAGATGACACGTTAGAGATATCAGTGTCCGCTTTCATCTGCTCCAGCTTCCTTAGTCCACTGGCCTGTGCCCCAGGCTAAACAGGAAATGACTTAAAACCACACTCTACAGTTTCCAGTTGACTCTAGCCTGACCGTAAACATAACAAGCACACAAAGCTTACGTCACTGGTTGGTTTCTACAGTGCTTTCTACTCTCAGGAAAGACCGGAAGGGGTGGAAGGAATTTGGAAAGGTATTTTGCCCGAACCGGGAAAGGGAATAACACTCCAAAATGTATATAAGAAATATTCAAGGGAAAAAACCTCAGAATGAAATTTTTATGAAAAAAAAAAAAAAAAGCACACAAAACCCTGCTTGTCTTCTATTCAGGAGATGAAGAGGAAAAATGGGAAATCGTTGCCCTATTTAGGGAGATGAAGTGAAGTTGAAGAACAAAGCCTATTTGTCTAAAGATGAGAAAAAGAAGAAGGGGAGGGAGGAAGGGAGGGAGGGAGGGAGGGAGGGAGGGAGGGAAGGAAGTTTCACTAATTCAGTGATTATTTCATCTGTGTAGTCATATGAAGATGATGATCAGTGTTTTCTCTATAAATATACAGACACAGAGTCTTATTAGCAAAAATAAAATAAGGTTTAGAATTCAAAAATTAATCTTGGATTAATAAATTTTAATTAATGCAAACACCCTCTAAATGAAGATGCTGTATATAGTAGAAGTGGTTCCTTAAGGTCTGTAGTGTTTCCTTAGGAAGCAATAGGCGTGAGGAGACAGGAGTTTAGGCGTGAGAAACCAAATCCACAGTGATGCTCGGCCGAGCCTCCTGTCTCAGTGCTACCTAAGGCTTCTTTCCATTTAATACTTAATTTCTTGATTAACCTCTTTGGTTTCATCGCATTTGCCATCATTTCATGAATGAAGCTTTTAAACTCCATTTTCAAAAGAGGGAGACGGCATTGATGTTTGCTTATTTTATGGGGCATATTTTTGTCTCCTTGTTTTCCTTCTTTTGCTGTTAGTACTCCAATTAAGTCAAAACATTAGCTCCAAGTGAAAAACAGTTCCAGATGCACACAAAAGCTTCTCTAGCCAGTGTCAACAGAGGTCAGCTTCCGGAATGTTTCTTCCATAGCGGATGCGTGCCTGGGATCCAGCTGCCATCACTATGCTGAGCCTTTATTGAATACATAGGTTTGGTGATTGTTTTCAAAATAACCCATGTGAGTGGATTTTTAAAGTGACATTCTCAGAATTGGAAATTACCTGAATTAGGTGCTATTTTTAAAACTTTTTTCTTTCATTTTCTATTCTTTTCTTTTTCAGTTTGCAGTGAAAGATTTTACCTTCCCTTCCCTTAGAGACAATTGATGTTTCTCAGATTTACAAGAGGGAGTTGTTGCCTTGGAATGTGACAGGCAGCGAGAAAGGTCTGAAAAGAGTACTTCTTGTTTCCATGCCGGAACAGAGTTACAGCTACCACAGTACCTGCTTGTGCCGAGCACTCTGTTTTGGAAAAGAAGACAATAAAAGCATGATAATACAGCAATGGGTAAATATAGAGATAATGTAAATGTACGAAGACGCAGCTTATATATGCACCATTCCTTACACACATACACTCTACAATGCAGGTACCACTTTACACACACGCACCACTCTACACACATACTCCTTTTCACATACACACATCACTCCACACACAAACACTCCTCTACACATACATACACCACACACACACACACACACACACACACACACACACACACACACTCCTCTAGCCATATACACACTACTGGACACACAATCCTCTACACATACACACCACACATACATGCATTCCTCTATACATACATACATACATACATACATACATACAACACTATACACACACACTCCTCTACAGACACACACTATTCTCTATACACACCACTGTACACATGACACGGTACATACACACACCCCTGTACATTTACCACACACACGCACAGACAGGCACAGACACACACACATACCACTCTACACACAACTGTTTTATACAACCACTACTCTGCTCCCACATAATACCATACACACCAAAAATAAAAGAAGAGAACAGAGTTCTCTGTCTCAGAATTGCAGAGAAGAAATCAGGATGAGTTCTGTCTTAAGTGTTTTCTGTTGATTCACCAATATGCTGGATCTTAAACTATAGCAGATCACATGACGGGGGATTGGTATTAGCTTCTTCTTCCTTTTCGGCACACAAAGCATGTTCAGTATGAAATATTTGTCACTACAGGCTTTGAGAAGAAGCTCCAGATGCAAAGAATTTGGAATGTGGATAGATGTCAGACACAGCCCCCTTCTGACAGAGCTGTCGCTCAGCCACGCTGGGTCAGGTCTCAGAATCCACCGTGTAGATTCCACATTTCAGACAAGGCCGTCTCAAGTCAGTTTTTCCATCTTTACTTGCTGACATTTGTGACCCCTCTTCCGTGATGCTAGTCACAGCGTCTGTACCTCAGGGCAGAGGAAGTCACGCTAATGACTCAAAAGCCCTCCAATCAGACTTGTTTTTCAACCCAGGGGTAACCCAGACACAGTGTGAAGATTGCTTACATCTCTCTGGGTCACAATACTAGCGGGCGTGGCGTTTACAAGTTTCAGGCCGCTCCCACCATTTATGTTTCCTCCCTGGCCTCACAGAACTCCACAAGGACCTCAGGGAGCTTTAGGACCATCTTGGATGAAGACCAAACCCAGAAAGCTTGAGTATCCTGCTGGACATCACAGACTAATGCTTGCATCACTCTTTATTCTGAAAGGTTTTTATTGTACGCGCCACAGAGAAGCTGTTCTAGCTTGATTTCTATTGCTATGATAAAACAAACACTCAAACCAAAGGCAACTTACAGGAGAAAAGGTTTAATTGATTCATACTTCCAGGTCATCGTCTATCATTGAAGGAAGCCAGGGTAGACTCTCTGGTAGGCGCCTGAAGAAGCCGTGGAGGATCACTGTTTGCTTGCTCGTTCACGCTTTTATAGCGTTCTCATACAGCCCAAGACCAAGGGAACTGTACCAGCCATAGTGAGCTGGGCTCTGGTAAATCGATTAACAATCAAGACAATCTCCTACAGACATGCCCACACAACAATCTAAGCTGTGTCAGGTTGACAGTTAAAGCTCTAGGAACACAGCATATGGTCCAGATAATGGGTGACAGTCTGGGATGAAGTCTTCTGAGTCACAAAAAGTTTGTATGAGTTTGCCTGGGTTGGAGTTCTATCCTACTTCATCTCTAAACGGTTGTTTTGTTTGGTTTCGTTGGTTTGGTTTTAGGGCTGTGGTTGTTGTTGTTGTTGTTGTTGTTGTTGTTGTTGTTGTTGTTTTAAGTAAGCCAGGAGTGGTGCCACATAGCTTTGATCCCAGCATGCATGAGTCAGATGCAAGAAGTTCTCTGTGAGTTCAAAGTCAACCTGGTCTACATAGCAAGTTCTAGCCCAGTCAGGGATACATAGTGAAGCCCTGTCTAAAAGAGCCACAATAAAGTAAAAACAAATAAAAGTATTCAAGGTATCACCTTAATTGCAAAATGAAGCAAAAGCATCAGCATTTGGTAGGACAAAGTAGGAGGATTGCTGCAAATTCAAGTTCAAGGCCAGCCTTAGCTACATAGCAAGACTCCTTCCCCCATATCAGAGAGAGAGCTGGGGAGACAGAAACAGAAGAAACAGGAGAAATGTTTCTATAAACCACTAAACAGCTTGCTAGGCCGAGCCCTTCTAGTCTGCTCTTAACTGAAGACCATTTCTCTTAACCGTCGATGCAAATTCTTACCAAAGCCAGTGTCTGGTGTGTTTCAGCCTCAGCTGTCAACAACGAAGGTCTAGGAAGCAAGATGATCCAAGGCAGAATAGACGTCAAATAGTAGTGAGATAGCCTTAAACATATGCCCTGGTCTGAGACAGAAACATATACAAAACGCAGTGACTTTAAAGATATCCTTTAATGACTGATCAGACAGATGCGATGATGATTCACCATCTCAAAGGTGAAATCTCTTCTTTATCTTACAAGCCAAAATTAGCTCCATAGTTTCTAGAACCTTCTTACTAGGTCATCACAAAAAGAAGAGAAAGGAAGGAAGGAAGGAAGGGGAGGAAGGAAGGAAGGAAGGAAGGAAGGAAGGAAGGCAGGCAGGCAGACAGACCAGAGGGGTAGAATTTATACAAATTACAATATCCTGACCATAATGAAATAAAATTTATTTAAAAAGATAATCAAAAGCTAAACTCATCTTATCTAGGAGCCATGTAAAAAACTCAACCTGAGAGCCAGTGGCATAGCCAAGGATCCTTGCTGCCAAGCATTGCGATGAATTCTGTTCCTACCTGGTGGAGAGAAGCAACTGCTGAAAGTTACTGTCTCATCTCCACACACATGCTTTGCCATCTGCCCTTCTCCCCTGAATAAAGTAAATAAACAAAGTGCCTTAAAAGAACCCATAAAACAAATGATACTGGGGAACAGGACAGCTCAGATGTGAGCCACACAGATGCTAAAGTAACTAGAATGGGGTAGGCAGTTGTCCAAAAGGTCTTTAGAGGTTAGCTGCACTTTCTCACCCATGAACTTGGCCATGAGAATGTTGTAGTAAGTTGCACTGAGCAATAGGAAGTCCCTCCCTCACAAAGCACAGTGCCAGAAACCAAGGCAAGGATTGTCTTGTTACTGCAAGCATAAGGCCAGCAAGCTATGCACCTGAATGTTCCACCAATCAATCAACTCTTGGTTCCTCATGCCCGGAAGGCAGATTCATCACAAGCCTTCACATTTGGGGTGTTATGTGAAATGTGGGTGGGAGAGAGTTGGGTAAGATCCACTCTGCGGAGGACTTGATTGCTTTCTGCCAATATTCAGTTTAACAGCTTATTGCAGATGGGTCTTTCCTTTTCGTATATCTTGAAATATGTCAAGAGAAATGTGTCCCACTTTCTCAGACCAGCTCTAAAATTTCAAACAGCAAAACGCCAGTATAAATTCAGAAAGAGTCATGGGGGAAATAAGTTGACATCATACTCCAGAGTTCCCAAAGTTGAAGAGAAGAGAAAATGGGTCACCTTTTAAAAATTTTTTTTTTATTTTTTGGAATTAGAATAAAACTAGATCATTTGCCCCTTTCCTTTCCTCCCTGCACCCCCTCCCATAAACCTCCTTGCTCTCTCTCAAATTCTTGGTCTCTTTTTCTTTTAATGAACAGATAGAAAAACATTCCAACTCTGGATACTGTGGATCCAAGTATTCAGACAGACATGAGTTCCACCTTTGGGTCTAGTCTTGCCGTGTCCTTAATATAATGACAAAACCTGGTTGGTAGCACAGACCTCAGTACCTATCCAAGTGACACAGTGATGTTATAACCATGTGAGATACCCCAACTGTATTCAAGGGATACCCAATTCACACTTCACACAGCCCAGTCACAGTAGAGCTTACGGAACACATGCGTTCTGAGGACTTTCATTAAGTCATTGAAAAGCTAAACCTTTGATGACTGTTGTCTGGAAAGATTTAATATGATGTGGTCACTGCCAGAGCTTTGGATTTCTTAGTCAAAGAAAAAAGAGAGTAGCTCTCTTTAGCAAGTAAAACAACAACAACAACAACAATAATAATAATAATAAAAGAAGTCCAGAATCTCAAGCATGGTGCTGAGCCATTCAGCATAACCATATTGTTGAACAATTGAGCCTTCAAAAGCAATGTGTTTGTGTGGATTCTTCCTGCTAGAATCCTAAAAACATAATCACACAAATAGGCTTTTTAAAATTGCTACAGTGTTCTTACTGCTCTTCAAAGCAAACATTTTGACAGCAGCCTTTTAACAATAAACACAGTTCTCCCTGGTTGGGTAATATGTATTTTCTGCTAGGTGCCTTCTAAAGTGGAGCCCAGCTATGCAATTACAGTGCTAACCTTGACGGGAAGGGGCTCCTCACTTTAATCGTCTTCTTGCCCATCAGCGCATCACCTAAGAGCAAAACACAAGAGGAATTCAGTGTGTTTCCAAAATACTGAGCTCACTCTCCATTAAAGGTCACTTCTTATAGATCTGGAATTCTGTTGAAAACTAGATCTGGACGTTCAGAACGGTGCCGTGATGGTTTGAATAGGATTGGCCCCCACAGACTCAGGTGTTTGATTGCTTGGCCCACAGAGAGTGGGCACTCTTAGGAGGTGTGGCCTTGTTTAAAGAAGTGTGTCACTGTGGAAGTAGGCTTTGAGGTCATACATGCTCAAGCAATGTCCAGTGTGGTACACAGTCTCCTACTGCTTCCTGCAGATCAAGATGTAGAACTCTCACCCCCTTCTCCAGCACTATGTCTGCCTGCACACTGCATGCTTCCCACCATGATGATAATGGACTGAACCTCTGAACTGTAACCCAGCTCGATTAAGTGTTTCCCTTTAGAAGAGTTGCTGTGTTCATGGTCTCTTCACAGCAATACAAACCCTAAGACAGGCACCAAATGTAAGAAGTCTTCATTTTCTGATGATGGTGATGTACTGGCGTTTGCAAAGGTGGAACTGAACAGAGGGTCTGAGGCACCTTAGAGCTGGGTTTTCCTACACCTCCTTACACATAAACTCTTAGCCTATTTTGTGTCCTTCAGCCCACTGCTCTTTTCTCTCTCCCTGCCTTTCCTAGAACCAACCTTTGCTTATCCTCTGTGTGGATAGAAAGCAGCAAATATGGAGGAGAGCAAGCTTAGAATTTTCAACATGAAGATCATAAATGAGAGTGGTGTAGGAAGAGCTAGCACTGGTAGAGCATTCTTCTAATTCCAGCATGCTGGAGACCGAGGCAGGAGGATTGCATGCAGTGAGTTTGAATTCAGCCTAGGCTACAGTAAGACATGCTATCTATGTCTTTGTCTTGTCTTTTTTTTCTTGTTACTATGGGAAAAAAAACAACACAAACACAACAACAACAACAACAACAAAAACTCTGTCAAAAGCAACCTAAAGGAAAGGGGGTAGGATTCTTCTGGTTCATGGTACAAGGCTACACCCATTGTGCTAGGAAGTCAAGGCTACAGGAGCATGAGATAGTTGTTCACATCCATTCCAGAAGCAGATAAAGATGAATGAACACTGCTACTCAGCTTCCTTTCTCCGTGTGTGCAGTCCAGGATCCTTGTTAAGGGATGGAACCACCCACAGTGGGCGAACCTTCCCACATCACTTAACATAACCCCTCAAAACAACCCCTCACAGGCATGCCTCCCCTGTGATTCCAGATTCTGTCAAGTCAGTTAGCAACTGACCATCTGGGCCTATCTCCAAAAGAAAATGACAATAGCCATAGAGCAGGAGATGGAGAGGTGGTTCAGGTGAAGGCACTTGTCACTCTTGTTGAGGACCCAGGCTTAATTCCTCACACCCACATGGTGTCTCACAATCCTCCATGCATAACCCCTGGATCTGATGCCTCCAAACTCTGAGGACACCAGGCATATACCACATGCATTCAAGACACTGATACACATAAGATAAAACAGATAAACCAACCAATTTTTAAAAATGACTGTAGTAGAGTCTAGGTGCTCTTGCCACAGGAGGAAAAATAGCACGAGGCAAGGTAGCACGTGTTAACTTGTTCCATTATCAAAAAGCATTTTACTTGATATGGGAGTATATGATCATGTCATAAACCTTAGATATACACAATAAATTTATTGGTAAAACAATTATTTGAGTAATGGTGAATATTCTCTCCATTCACACACTGACAGGAAACAGATGAACAGTGAATCCCCAAGAGGACCAACGGTGAAAGCCACAGACAAGACTAGAAGGAATAAAGAAGAGGCTAATGTATTTTAAATCAAGATAATCCCAGAAGGGAAGGGGTTCTGTCAGCCTTTGACTAGGCAGTCAGTTTTGAAAGCATGCTGTTGTGTTACCTTCGTGCCTCTGAGTGTCCTACACAAGCCCTTGCTGGAGAAAGCAGGCTTTAGGGTCACTTGGAGTCCCAAATTTGGAGACCTACACCCACCTTTGGTTGTTCTGATATAAACTCTTGCTAAAGGATGAGCATATGTCACTAGTGCACTTAAACTTTCTCTCCCTCTCTCCCTCTCTCCCTCTCTCTCTCTCCCTCTCCCTCTCCCCCTCCCCCTCCCCCTCTCTCCCTCTCCCTCCCCTCTCTCCCCACCTCTTCCCCCTTCTCTCCCTCTCCCTCTCTCCCTCTCTCCCTCTCTCCCTCTCTCCCTCTCTCCATCTCTCCCTCTCCCCCTCTCTCCGAGTTTCTATTATTGTCTTTTGAAAGTGTTACCAAAACATTTCCATCCACTTACATTTGGAGAATGCGTGCATGGAGTTACTTAATTTTAAGAAGTTATCTTTAATGTATTTGAAAGTCCTCACTCCCTGGAGGTTCTCGGGAGCCACACTGCAATAAAATGTCTTTTAATAGTTGACTAAACCCAAGTCTTAGGAGGATGGATGTTCTGACTGTTTGTAAGATCTGCCGGCAGTCGAGGGGGAGCTGCCCTTAGCTTCTCCCAAGGTGAAGCTTACTTGGCCCTTATGATTCCTCTTTAGCACTTGAAGTTCCTTCCAGAAAAAAAGTCAGCATCCTAGAAGTGAGTCCAACATACTTGAAGGAATTCAGGAAGACAGCTGCATGCTGGGATTGTATGGTGATGCTACGTAAAACTCAGAAAAGCACACCTGACTCAGAAGGATGAGGAAAGGATGCCAGTATTTCACCAGGTGCTTTCCTAATTGCCAGCATGGTTGTTGCTCTGTGGCAAGCAAGCATAGGTGTAAATACTGATGGCAAACACTGCCTTTGGATGTTGAGAAGTGACTACAATTTTAGGTCTCAAACACAAAACATGTATGTTGTTCACAGAAGGGCTTGACAATAACTTTTTTGCTTTCAAAGCACCATTTTAGAGAGAATGGGTGAAAACGTGCCTCTCGTTAGAACATCCCTAAAGCCTTATCATCATATAAACAATGACCACTGCAGTTTTACATTGAAGCCTTTCTTCGATCGTGGCAAGTTTCCATTCCTGCCAGAGAACCTCCCACCCCCCCCTTTGGAGTCTTGAAACAGTACTAGTGCCGTGTTCACCAAAACATCATCCCAGTTATCTGAGTACAAGGTGTTAGGGGTATAGATATATGCCCCTATATTTATATATAGATAAATAAAACACGTGCATACACAGCAGAGTATTTGATGTAACATTATGCTGTGATAAATAATAGGAAGGAAATAATATGGGAAAGGGGAACATGGGCTTCTGTTTCCAGACCGGGTTTTGAGTTTCCCTAGAGGTGAAATTTGAGTGCAGACCTAAATTAAGTGGCAGAGTGAATCAGGCAGATATCTAGGGCAGTGATTCCTAAGCAGGGGTGACTTTGCCTCTCAAGGGGCATTCGGCAAATGTTTTAATTGTCACAGCCAAGGATGGAGTTGCTGCTGACCTTTGCTATCCGGGGGCCAGGAATGATGTTAAGCATCTCTGCATGTGTGCATGCGTGCGAGTGTATGGGGGTAGTGCTTGTGACGTGGCACACTGTGGTGTTCAAAGGATGACTTCAAGCTTCCATCCTCATCTTCCACTTTGTGTGTCTCTCTGCTGCTTTTCCACAGTGTATTGGCATACACTGATTGGCCAGACTGAGTGACCCACGGGCTTCTGGGAACTCTTTCGTTTCAACCTCCCTTCTCCCATCAGAATGACTGATGCTTGGACCAGGTGTTCAGCTATGATGTGGGTGCTGGGGATTCCCATTCAGGTGCTCAGATTTGCAGAGCAAGTGTTTTTACACATGGAGTCGTTTCTCCACCCCTTAGACATCTTAAAGTGCACAGGACAGGCCTCTGTGACAAAGAATCATCCAGCCTAAACATTAGAGACTGGGAAAGAACATTCCGAACTAAGAAGACAGCGAACACCAGCCCAAGCACTGAGACAGAACCTGGATTGAATGTTCAAGGCAGACTGAGAGGCCTGTGTAATGAACCTGATAATAAATGGGTAGGAAAGACAGCTCAGAGCCGAGCCCTGTGTAACACTCAAGGCCCCCATCTCCTCTTTCTCCAGTGCTGCTTCTCACTTAAGATCCTGCTACGTTTTAAGACCATGCTGGTTTTGCCAAGAATTCTGGGTAGCTGACCCCAGGGTTTTATGGGAGAAAAAGGGATTTCACACACTTGCCTACAAAAAAAGTGACTTCACTTTGTGACTTGCCTTTGTGAGGGATCTTAAAGTTGGCTCTCAGGGTATTTGGGAAGATCACTCCATTGAACCAACAGAAACACCCTCGCCACTAAGGTACTCCTTCTCTTGTGGATCTCTGAATTTACGTTTTGGGAGTCAAATAAAATATAAAACTCGTTCCTACCAGCCCATGGAATCCTAGTCTTAAGGCTCAGTCCTGCCCTGTCCTTAGTGTCCTGGGTTATTTCCTGAATTTGCTTTTCTTCTGACCTCCCCTCAGGCTTTTCCAGTGAAAGTCCCCATGGCTTCTGGGAAGGGTGGACACCCCAGGATTGTTCGGGACACAAAGCCGCCTGCCTTACTTTCTCCCGGCTTCTGTGTGTGGTGTACAGTGACTGCTGGGATGTGCTTGCTTACCTAGTACATCGCCCTCTGTATCTTTTTTAAAGAAATGTTTAAAAAGTAATGATGACAAGAGGAGAGACCGGTCCCCCAGGCATGCTAGCATCCCTCTGGGCGGTCACTTGGGTTCAGGCTTCTGGTTCTCGGAGTCCTCTGCATCGCTTCTCCACGCTGTGTTATTTTCCCACCTGCCCACATCCTCCTGCTTTCCTGCCCACACATCGAAGCCTGTTCTGATCTCCGAGTATTACTCACTTGCTCTGTTCTCTCACTTTGTTTAATGAGCAAAGAATCCTCTGAAATTGCAGAGACAGATTTCGTATTTCCACTTTCAGGCATTTTCCTTGAGCTGTGCAGGCAGTGGCTGTGGTTTGAAGGGACAGCAAAGTGAAGTTAGAGATCAGCTTCCTCCATCAGCACTGTTGGCCCTCTCTCAATTTCCCACACGCTTGGTAATGGCTGGCCTTGAAGTCAGGGCCGTTTTCATCCCTATAACACCTTAAATGTCAATGAGGATGCCAAGGAGCTTTTCTTTATAGGATTTTTATCTTAATGTATTTACCATAGTCCAAATTAAAGCCAGGGACATTTGGAGCTTAATACAGAGCATCAGCCACCAGAACAATGACATCGTCATATATTATACAGCCTCTGGGAAACTCTGTGTTCCTGAAAGAACAGAACCAAACAGGAGAATGTAGTTGTCACTTGGTGACTGATGAGAAGGTTTCGATGCCAGGAATCAAGCTCCTTATATAATATGGTGTTTGCATATAACCTACACACTTCCTCTACATACTTTAAATCATCTATACATTGCTTATAAAAAACCAACATGACATAAATTATATATTTGCCATATTGTATTTTAAGAATGAGAAAATCTGCACATTTAATACAAACCAAGTGGTTTTTTTTCCTAGTTTGTCTCCTGTTAGGATACAGCTACAGTGGGACAAATACAGCACCTTAATGTTATAAACACAGTTTTGATCTTTAGTGGAAAAAAAAATCCTCAGATCTTACTTTGAGAAATGCTAAGAAGAGGCAGGTATTTTTCAGTACCACTAAGTTAATCTTCCCTTGGCCTGAGGTGGCTAACAGATTTCCAGAAAGAGGAAAGTACAATCACAAAGAGCTCCTGTTTATAGGATTTTATCTTTAGTTATTTTTAACTAAGAACATGTTAAGGACTTTCTTGGTACCTCTTCCAGTACACAATCTCTTCCAGTCAAATGCTGGTCTCGATCATGAGCAGTTGTCCGTTTCCACTGACCTACTTGAGAATGGGATCAGTTCTCCCCCTGCATCCTCACAGCAGCTTCAAAGCGAACTGACACCCTACGGTCCACCGCCTCAGATCCGCATTCTCCAATCGACTCCAGTCTTGCAGTCAGAGCAACTTTCCTCAGCCTTCAAACTGATCGTGTTTGACCTTGACCTTTCCCACCGCCTTTGGGTAAAGTTAAACTCTCCCCCATGGCTGACGAGGTCCATCTGTGACCAGGCTCTGTTGAGCTAAAGGTTTATCCGAACATGTCACCCCATTCTTCTATTTGAGCCCTCAAATGTCTCTTTCTCTTAAGTGTGCAGATGTCACTTTCTCCAGACTCCATTACCAACCCAGCCTGCACAGTGACATTGGCCCTCTTAGTGTTTGTCAATAACTCATTACAGAATGAAAGCCAAGCAGCTTCCTCTTGGATTAGTTTGAACAAGAGCAAACCCAAGTTAGAATTCTGTTTCTCTTCCTGCCTTCTGTCTGACTCTAACAAAGGGCTTTGCTCTCTATTTATTAAATAGCACAGAAAATATGGTATGGAAAACACATAAGGGATTATTTACTATTTTAAAATACAGAATATTTTAATCATATTATTTCTCCTCCCAGATACTTCCCCACACCATGCAACTTCATGATCTATCTAACCCTTTTGTTTAATGAGCAAAGAATCCTCTGAATCTTGTCTGTATCTCTCTCCCTCTCTCTCTCCCTCTCTAGAACAGCAACCCGAAAAACACTACCAAACCCCACAATGCACAAACAAGCAAACAAATAAACATGAGAATTTGTTTTGTGTTAGCTAACTGACTACTCTTGAGTGTGAATGAGGTCTGCCCCTCCCTGTGTGAATCACTCCGTTGGAGAAAACTGATATTTCCTCTCCAGAAGCTATCAACTTAACGTCCCCTTCAGAATGAGGGGCTCTTTGCAGAACTCTTCAACAGAGCTTTACAAGGGAAAGAAGCAACTTTCCTGGTCCCAAATGACCCAGCACTCTAAACTGCCAACAGATACCATCACCCTTTATACGCGTGTTGCTGCTAACACTATGGCGAATATTTGTTTTAAGGTTGCCTTCAGTTGGTTGGCTGTTTGCAGCAAATGATTACAACACACATTCTGAGTCGGTCATTGAAAAGTCTATAATTTAAATATTAAAGCCATGCATGTAGCTTGGGTTGTAAAAGCATGTTGTTTGGGAGATTCAAGGCGCAGTAAAGTTGTTGACATTGTTCTCTTATAGGCAGGCTAAACATAAAGAGGTGACTATGAAGTACAGCAGCAGGCTACATAAGTTACCTCAAAGCATTTTATTAACTTGGCTACGAAGTCCAGCAAAAGTTCAGTCTTTTGGAGCCAAGAGATATTTCATGAAAATCTGTCACTACAGTCCCTTTCTATGGCCTGGTCTTTCTCACTTGTAGCCTCAAAATAACCCAGATAAGGGAATATGGCTGACGTAGTTTACTTCCTCTGCCTGAATACATGGTACAGAGTTGTTAAAGAGGGAATTACTGAATGAATCAGTCAACTTTTAAATCTCCTTTATGCTCAGTATTAATTATTTCGCTTAATTCTCTTGACTACAGTACACCTCATGCCCCCCATTTGGAGAAGTGTGGGCTCTTGACTGCCATACCTTGAACACCCCAGAGCTAGAAACTGTCAAAGCTGAGATTTTTGAATCACATGCCTGTTACTGTGTTGAAGAGAGAATCACTGAGTTGAGGGGCCCTGCAGGGAAGGCGTGCATGTAAGGGGAATTTGCCAAGTGAGCATGCAGGTGAAAAGTCCTTTCGAAAGCAGCTGGGCCCTCTTTGAACCGGAGGGACACTGCTGGGATAGTCCCAGCCAGAGCTTAAAATAAAGCCGCTGAAAATAATTGTTCAGAAAACCGATCTGGTTCATCATAAAAGTATTTTCTCAGCTGGCAGTTTTGAAAAGGTCTATTCCTATATCTCTGCGGCCTTGTTGAAAGAGAAAAAGAAAGATTGACCACACACACACACACACACACAGAGAGAGAGAGAGAGAGAGAGAGAGAGAGAGAATGAGAGAATATAACAGAAGAGGACTTGGATCTTCTAGTGGTAGTGAGCAGCTATATAGGTGCCAGAAACTGAACCGGGGTCCAGAGCAAGAGTACCAAGTGCTCTGAACTAATGAACCATCCCTCTAGGCCCACTTGGATTATTTTAAGGCAAGTTAGTAATAGAAAGTACAATCAGCAGCAAAGGTGTAAATCATTTCTTATACCTTACCGTTATTTGGGTTTATATTCCCCTATGTCTGTTTTATGTTTTTTCTCTCTGTCATCTAAATTTCTACACTTTAAACCTTTGTCTCTCTTCATGTGAAGGCAACCTCTTTCTTACCATAACTGATGTCTTTCTGAGCCTAAACCCTCTAGCTCACGCTCCAGTGCTATGAGTGTCACCAGGAAACTTAACTGTAGAGGCAGCATCTCAGAGCCTCCTCAGACCTCCTGCCCTGGAAATGGCATTGTAACAAGCTCCAGGTAAAAGCAAGGTATGGCCCAAAGACCATATTTCAGCAGCAGAGGCTGACATGTTTTATAAGCACCGCACAGAATCTCAGTTTCAAAATACTTATGTTGTCAAACGGCAGGGCGATTTATGACTTCCCAGTAAAGATGTAGGGCTTCCTTATAAACACTTCTCAGCATCTCCTAAAGCACAAACACTGTCAGATGGATGCTATACCTACTTAAAGAAACTAATTCGTTTTTAAAAAAGCTAGAGCAGTAACTTATACCACTGGGGAGCACATGAGACTGTCAACGTGGCCACAGCAGGTTCTAACAAGCCTGCATCTTTCCCAGTCCGCAGTGACCCAAGGCTAACTTCCTTTAACATTTTTTTTTGTTACATGTTGTCGTGATGTTATTTGAAATGCTTTTCCCTCTGTCTGTTCTTCGAGTTCCCGGATTCTGTCCACCTTTACCTTGCGGTTGTAATCCCCCTGCCGCACTCCCGAAATTGTTCCTAGCAACCCAAGGTGCGGCGAGCTCACTTACCAGATGCTCTCTCTGTTGCTCTGAGTCACTATCCCAGAGCACACTCACCTTCTTTCTCTTAATGCCATTTAGACATCTCACTTGAGACCTCTCACCTCCTTGACCTGATTATAAACAACTGAGGGGGGTCTTCGGTGCTTGACTTGAGTCCTCTGGCACCCATGGCCCCCTCCTTCCAGGCAAGGGACTGGGTGCAGCGGGAAGAGCTTGCATTTGAGTCCCCATTCAGCCATGCACCACCTTATAGTCGCAGAGCGATTCATTCAAGCGGCAGGAGCCCAGTCTCATCAAGTATAAAATAGAAATGTATCTTCAAGGCTTATGTGTCACTTAAGCTTTCGTGCAGACTAAGATTAAATTGTATTCTATATTTTAACATGTGCACTTACCACATGCTTTGCTGGAACATCTCATATGATAGCTTGTCTCTATGTTCTGACACATGTACATGAGTCCCCTCGCTCTCCACAGATGCACACTCAAGAGGAGACGCTTTAGACTTTTGCATTTCTTTACATCCTAAAACTTAATGTCTATACTAAAGTAGATGAGTAAAGCATGCACGTGTATGTTTCCCAATACTATGCTTTCGATATATCTTTTTAATCATTGAGAGATCATTCAGTGTATTCTGATCATATCCATTCCCTACTTCTTTCCCTAACTCCTTCCAGCTCCACTCTTCACTCACAAGATGACATTAAACATGAATATTTTGTGGAGTGAATAGATTGGTATCTTCATTTACTTCCTAGTTATGGCAAGAAATACTGGGTTTGAGTTATAGTAGCAATATAAAATTTGCTTTTTGAAAGATTTGCTTTATTTTATTTGAGTGTGTGTATGTGCACATGTGCACGCACAGGTGCTGATGGAGCTCAGAAGAGGCATCAAATCTTCTGAGGTTGCAGTTAAAAATCTTTGCAAATCTCTTAATGTGGGTGGATGACATCAAAATCCTGATCCTCCACAAAATAACAACCAACAGATTGGGAAAAGATCTTTACCAATCCTACATCCAATAGAGGGCTAATATCCAGTATATACAAAGAACTCAAGAAGTTAGACTCCAGAGAGCCAAATAACCCTATTTAAAAATGGGCTACAGAGCTAAACAAAGAATTCTCAACTAAGGAATATGGAATGGTCGAAAAGCACCTAAAGAAATGTTTAACATACTTAGTCATCAGGGAGATACAAACCAAAACAATCCTGACATTCCACCTCACACCAGTCAGAATGGCTAAGATCAAAAGCTCAGGTAATAGTAGGTGCTGGCAAAGATGTGAAGAAATAGGAACACTCCTCCATTGTTGGTGGGATTGCAGACTGGTACAACCACTCTGGAAATCAATCTGAAGGTTCCTCAGAAAATTGGACATTGAACTACCTGAGGACCCAGCTATACCACTCTTGGTATAGCATCCAAAAGATGCTCCACTATGTTCATAGCAGCCTTATTTATAATAGTCAGAAACTGGAAAGACTCTAGATGTCCTTCAACAGAGGAATGGGTACAGAAAATGTGGTGCATTTACACAATGGAATACTACTCAGTTATTAAAAAGAATGACTTCATGAACTTCTTAGGCAAATGGATGGAACTAGAAAATATCATCCTGAGTTAGGTAACTTGACCACAAAATGGTATGCACTCACTGATAAGTGGATATTAGCCCAAAAATATAAAAGCTTGGAGTACCCAAGATACAATTTACAGAGCACAAGAAGGACAACCAAAGTGTGGATGCTTCAGTCCTTCTTAGAAGGGAGAACAAAAATACAAGAGGAAATGTGAAGACAAAGTGTGGAGCAGAGACTGAAGGGAAAGTCATCCTAGATACTGCCCCACATAGGGATCCATCCCTCATACAGCCACCAAACCCAGACAATATTGTGGATGCTAAGAAGTACATGCTGACAGGAACTTGATATAGCTGAGAGGTCCCTGAGAGGCTCTGCTAGAGCCTGACAAATACAGAGGCAGATGCTTGCAGAAACCATTGAACTGAGAATGGGGTCTCCAGTGGAGTAGTTAAAGAAAGGACTGAAGGACCTGAAGAGGTTTGTAACCTCATAAGAAGAATGACAATATCAACCAAACAGACATCCCCCAGAGCTCCCAGGGACAAAACCACCAAACAAAGAGTATATATGGAAGGACCCATGGCTCCAGCCACATATGTAGCAGAGGATGGCCTTGTCAGGCATCAATGGGAGGAGAGGGCCTTGGTCCTGTGAAGGCTCGATGCCCCAGTATAGGGGAATGTCAGGGTGAGGAAGCAGGAAGGAGTGGGGGGAGATGAGGGTACACCCTCACAGAAGAAGGGAAAGGGATGATGGGATAGAGGGTTTCTGGAGGGGAAACTGAGAAAGGGGATAACATTTAAAATGTAAATAAAAATATCCAATAAAATGAAATAAATATTCTTGAAAATGAAAAAAATCTGGTTCTTTGGTAGAGCTAGAGTAAGTGCTTTGAACGACTGCACCATCTCCCTAGTCCCAAAGTTTACACGTTAAACAAATTTACTTAGGTTAAAAAAATGCAATTTGTACACAAAAGTCTCTGTAAATTATAAAGCATTTAAATTATTGAAATATAGCAAACTCTCTTGCTAATGGTAAAAATGACTGGAGTTTGAGAAGCATCCACCTATAAGTAAAGCAACATGCAGACACCAGTTGTTATCTTAGCTATTATGATGTAAACTGCTAGCTGACCAGTTCTGTCATTTCCTGCCTTAGACATAAAAGAATCTCACTAAAAATTGCTCATGTGGAAAATAGACCAAACAGAGGAGTGTTCTGTTGTTTAGCAAATGGTTACGTGTTTTACTTTTGTTTCCTATGGCCATGATACAATACCTCCACAAGAAAAGTTGGGGGAGGGGGGCATTTGGCTCACAATCCCAGCTAGCAGTGCATCATTGTGAAGAACTCAAGGTAGAAGGCGCATGAAGCATTTAGTCTCTTCCCATCCATAGTCAAGAACAGTGAATTAATGCCTACATGCTTGTGTTCAGCTTGCTCTGTCTACTCCTATCCAGGTCAGAATCTCCTGTCCAGGGAGTGGTGCTCTCCACAGTGGATGCATCTTCCTCACTCACAATAACCAAGATGGTCCCCCACAGGCATGCCCACAGTCAAACCTAATCTAGACAACCCTTCCTCTATGCTCCTTTCCCAAAGGAGTCTGCATGGTGCCAAGATGACATTGAAAACCATCACATTTTCCACTGTTTACCTCTCAGAAGTATCCAACAAGCTGGGGAAAAAGTAACTTGTTTCTGATAAAGAAGTTAGATACAAATGTAGCAAGTGGGTTTATTAAGGTAAACAGGGTAGATGACACAATGTATCCTGGTTCCAGTTGGGAGAAAATGAATAGATTACTCCACAGCTACATAGTGCTCTCATTATCTAGAACAACTATGTTTTAAGGAACACCAAACATTTACTAGGAAGAATTTGACTCAAATCTTCATTCATTAAAAACAAACTAGCTTATTATTAGAAAAGCAAGCTTATCAGGCTATGAGTCATCATCATTACAACCATTGTATTAGAACTTAAAGCAAACTCGCTCACAGAGCTTTTCTTTTAACCTCACAAAAACTCTCAAGGATGAGCGGGTTTTATTAATTCTTCTCTCTATGTAGAACTGAAATAAGATGTTGGAAAGAAAAATGGGTTCAGTGAGGGTGGAATGAAAAAGGGTGAATAAGGCCAAACACATTATATGTTTATGAAATTAAAGAATAAATGCAAGGGTAAATCAGGTAAGATGTTATGGAACTAGTCTCAATGCCATATGGGTATTTACAGGTAGAAATACTCTATTAACTAGATAATTCGTCATTGATTTTTATCCAGCATAGGTTTCTGGAACATTCCACTTAACCTTGCTTATCTAAAGGTATTAGCGAACTTGACTCAGGGGTTCCAAATTTGAGTTGTACAAAAGTGGGATTAAATCATAAGTTAGATTAAGTTGAGAAAATGAATTAAGTGGGTTTGAAACAGTGTCTGGTGTTGTTCGTCAAAAAAGAGCAGAAAGGAATGATCATTCTCTGCAAATTGTGTGGAGCAAGCATCTGGTAAAGTAGACCAAAGTGAGGATAGCTGATTTCCAGGAGACTTGGAGATTTTGCATCCTTTCTCCTCATGAACAGAACCAATGCAAGAGAAACCGATGGTGAATATTTCAACCTCAGAGTTGAACCAAGTCAGTTCTAAAACCTGCTTCTACCGTTGTCTGTGGGATCTTGAACAATTTGTTTAACTCCTCTAGTTCCTAGTTCAACTACAAAATAGAAATAGTATCGTTTGCTTCAGATAATAGTGGTGGGATTTAATGTGTAAATACAGAGTATGTTTTACAAGAGAGCCTGCCTGCAGAGCAGAAAGTGCAAACGGATGTGCTAAAGATTTCCAAGAAGGAAAATTCAAGCTAGTGTTTTAGACATTTCAGGATCCTCTGGGACTTACAGACCTGCCCCTGAGGCGGAAATTATCTGCCCTTTGAATGATTACCAAATCCTTTGGATCTTTTGTTGGTTTCATTAATGATGTTTTCCAGCTTGTCTCAGCACTCTGACTTAAGGGAAACACCCTACACCTCTAACCACCATTTCTGCTTGCTGATCTGATGTCTCAGCCACTAAAATGAAATTCAGTATCATCTAATCCAGATCAAATTGCCACCTGACTTCCCACTGCTTCCTTCTACTGTGATGGCCCAGGCCACATTTCTTGATCTACGGCTCTAGCTTTTACCCCATTATGCTCTTTCTAAGGACTCTTCAGAAACAGACCCTGAGACAAGGCTTCCACTATAAGTGGATTACTCAAGAGGTCTAGAAAACACTGACAAGAAAGGGGAGAAATAAGGAGGGGTAAGGAAGAGGGCCACTGGGGTACCTTTTAGAGCCATCACCACAGCAGGTGATGAGACCTCATTCCCTGGGAGGACATTCTGGAAAATGACATAAATTGTCCAGGTAGTAGTCCTGGAAATGGTTCCTTCCCATGTTCTAATCACAAAGTTTGCGAATACGTTGCCTTATATGGTGGATATCATATATATTAAGGATCTTTGGATGGAAAGATTACCTTAGATTATCCAAATAGAGCAAAAGAAATCTCAAGGGCCTTGTAAGAGAGAGACATCAGGTCAGAGTCACGAAGAAAGTTGGAGGTATTGCCCAGATACTTTCAAAGATAGAGGCAGTGACTGAAAAAGAGCCAGGGAAGGAAGGGATGGTGATGTACACCTGTAGCCGCTGCATTTGGGAGGTGGAAGCAGGATGACCAGTCATTCCAGAACAACCCTGGTTACATGCTATCCTATCTCAACAAGTGCACACACACACACACACACACACACACACACACACACACACACACCCCAAGGGATACAAACAGCATCCAGACTCGACCAGGAAAGCAGAGGAATAAATTATTCTCAAGAGCCCCCAAAAGCAGATCAGCTTCACCATCATCTTGATATTAACCCAATAAGAACAACTTCCAATTGAAGGTACCTGGTCTTTATTTATTTACTTTCTTTTTTTTCTTTTCTTTCTTTTCTTTTCTTTTCTTTTCTTTTTTTTTTTTTTTTTTAAAGATCAACAATAGAAAATATTGCCAGAGCTCTTTGCTTCAAAGGCACTTGTGAATTGATTCCTGTCAGTTTTTGGCTGGGGGGGGCGGGGTGGGCAAAGTTAAGTCCTTAGCACCTGAAAGGCAGTGACAAGATACTAAAAGTAACAGGAAAATGGATCAGACACCTTCTCGGTGTGCTGTACTGGGTGTGCCCTTCACTGGCCTCTTGCTTTGGAATCTGTCTTCCCAATGGTTGTCTTGTAGGCCACACACTCCAGTCAGCCCTCCAGCACCTGTCAAGTTACCTTACCACAACAGGGAGATCCTTCAATAGGCTGCCTCCTTTCTTAGCACTCCCCAGTGCTCCTGTGGGAAGACCGTTAGGAAAGGAAACCCAGGTGTCAGTCAGTTGATGAAGGTTGGATCCAAAGGCCTGACAGCTCAGTCTCAGTCCTTAGGTTTCTGAGTTTGTGCAGAAGGGGAAGCCAGTGTGCTTGGCCATCTGTTTGTGTGCAACATTCCAAGCTTAAGTGTACAAATCTTGAGAACCCTGAACTGTTGATTCCTTCAGTCTGTGTTCTGAGAATAGCAGCAGCACCGTGGGCAAGTGAGAAAATCGATATCAAAAGGGAGAAGGTTAATTAAAGGAAACATTTAAGACGTGTGCCTGTCAGTTGGCACTAGAGAGCCCAAACCTGAGACATTGTGAGTCCTGCACAATAACAGAACAGCACGGACATACTCAGGTAAGCCCAGTCTCTTGGAAGCTAAGAGCTTAACCATTAGCCCACCCCTGTGAGCCACACACATCCTTCCTCCTCCTCACCCCATTCTACTGGTCAATGCGTCTGGTGTCAGAACCTTTGTGGAAAAGGCTTCAGACCAAAATGACACCTTAAAATGTGACTGTGCCCTTCACATTGATTTTTCTCCAAAGGTGATAACAATTATGACCAGACGGTCAAAGGGTAGAGAGATTCAGAAGAGTGTCTGTACATTCTTAACATGTCAGAAATCCAAATAAGTATGCTAAGGTTTCCCAACACTACATGAAGTGTTCAGTTGGACTTCAGCAGAGTAACACGTGAGCCCCCAGAGGAGGTGCTATCCCTCTGTCAGTTACGAGTGGAGTTTCACAGGTGGAGAAACCCGTCAGCCCGGTGGCATGAAGGAGTGACTTAGCATTAGACTCTGCCTGAAGCTCTTCTTAGTCTCCACCTCATCCGTGGAGAAATACCAGTGACCACGTTCTATAGACACAATTACGTAGGCTGAGCCAGTAAACAGCAAGTCCTAGCGATGGGCTCAGGTCTCCTGATCCAATCTTGTCCATTACGTTCAAAACAGAAGGGAGAAGGGCTGAGTCACTTGGTGGCCTGAAGCCAGTGGGTGGAAGGCAGTTCATTTCAGAGCATCATCCCGGTCAGGAATAGGTCACTGGCATAATTATTAGATTAAAGACATCGATGTAGAAAATGTGGAAACAGAGATGAGGAGATGACTCAGCCAGTAATGCTCTTGCCTTCGCAAGCCTGGCAGTCTGAATTTCAGATCACAGAATCCAGGTAAAAATGAGGACATGTGGCTCAGGCCTGTAATCTCGGGCACGATGAGGAAGGGGATCAGATCATAGATCCCTGGAGGCTTGCCAGCTCCCCTGGCCTAGCTGGCGAAGCTTCGGGCCGCTAAAGACACAAACAAAAAAATGGAAAGCACGTGAAGACTGACACCAGAAGTTGTCATGTGTGCAGGTCACATGCACTGTCACCATCTGCAAATGATCACAGGCTTCATTTACCTCATTGTCGTCTACTGCTGCTAGTGCCTGTAACACACACCTGGGCACATTGCACTTTCAGGAAAGGAGGGATCGTGCTGCATGTATGATGATTTTACGATACTGTCAGGTGTTTCCGGGGTACTTTGCAGGGGAGCTTAGCAGACTGCTTCACACATCATGATGCTTTGTGAACGAAGTCTTAGTTCGTGGCGGTGTTTGCTCGATATGACCATAGTTATCCCTGATTAGAGCCGTTATATGTCATGCTGCAGTTTCCCATCTAAACTACCCACAGTAGACAATGAGGCCAGTTTCTCCATTTTGAATGGTGTTGTTTTAAAGCTGTCTAAGGTCGACAGGCGAACCCAAACTCTTTCAAATGTACATTTTCCAGACTGTAGCTTAGCTGAATTTGTTTCTCCATATTTACTTTACCAGGTGTTCCGGTTCCCACACAGTCCCGGGCTTGTTTGTGTAATGACAGAGTCCTTAGAGACACCTCCGTTGGTACTAAGGTGAATCTTACAGTAATTCCCAATGCTCCCCATCCCAGCCACTACCAATGCCAGAGAGCAAATACCTCCTGTCACAAACAAGGTCTTCGTCTCCATTCTTGTGCCCATCTTGGCTCCAAGCCAGACACTTGACTGGCTCCTAGCACATTTCTTGAAAATTGTGTGACAGCCTGGATGTTCTGCATCAGACTTTCCAAACTGCTCTGTGACTTCAGCAAGTCAGGCCACTCTTCTGCAACTCAGGGTCTTCACCTAGACATGGATAGAAACCGGATGCCAGTGAGACGGGACAAGTTCCGTGTGAAATCACCATATATGTGCACATCGCCTGGGCAGTAGTTGTCTTCCTTCCTGCAGAATCTCAGGGGTTCGAGATTCATTCCCTGCACTCTGGCTACAGATGCTATGGGGACAGCACATTTCCTTTTGTTTCTCCTTGGGAATCTCCTGCCACACCAGAAGTCTGGGAAGTGAGGTTAGGGTTGTGAGGCTTCACCAGTGACTGACAGGATGAGTACACGACCCTGCACACCTGAAGCAGCTCTCACAGAACCCACT